>NC_133619.1:512660806-512960806 GCF_048593235.1 Sminthopsis crassicaudata
CCTTCATGCACATTGTGATCTAACAATACTGTAGTCCTTGTTCTTCATACCCACCACACAGTCTCCCATTCCTGTGCCTTTCCCTGGCCGCCCCCCAGGACTGCAATGCTCTTTCTTTCTCCTTAGCTCTGCCTTTTAGAATCCCTGGATTCCTTCAAGATTCAGCTCAGCTTTCTCCTGTGAGAGGCCTAACATTACCTTGTATTTTCTCTGAATATTTTGTGCATATTTTCTTTTCCATTAGAATGTAAACTTAATGAAGGAGGGACTGCTTTACCTTTTTTTTTATTGTATCCGGTGGATTTGCAGTGAAAGACATGGTAAGAATTGTAGCTCACCAAGATTCACTGGTTGGTTGATTATGTGATGTTGTCAAGGTACAGATAACAGGATTTGACAAATGGATTAATATGAGATGAGGGAGAGGGAAGACTCAAGGATGACTCTTCACTTAAGAACTACGGTGGTTGTGTGACCCTGGGAAAGTCACTTAACCCCAGCCTCAGAAAGAGGGAAAAAAAAACCAACAAACTACGGTGGTTAGTAAACTTTAACCTGAGAGTACTTAGGTGCTTCTGTTTACCAATTTTTTTGTTTTTATTTTTCCTGGACTGAAAATTATTATCTTTGACAAAGAAAATGAAATGAAGCAAGAATTTAATAGAGCTGTCTTCTCTCTTTCATCCATTATTATCATCCCTTTCACCCTGAACACTGAGTGGTTCCTTCTCTGAATCTCCTCCTTTTTCCTCTTTAGTCTCAGGGACATAGAAGTTGACAGTTAATTTTGTTTTCACTGGAGTGCATGTAGGAGATCATAATATAGGAATAATATGAAAGAGACTGGGGGAATTGAGATTTCAGACTGCTGAGCAGCAACCTTGACTCTCTCGACTTTGAATCCTATATTTTACTAATTCCAATCTGTTTTAGAAAAATGTATTCAATCTAGCTATGAGGAAGTAATACTTTGGGGACTTGCAAAGTTGGAAAAAATATAATCATACTGAGATGAGAACCAAGCTATGAGAGTTATGAGTTACCACAGTTTTTCACATGCTCAAACAAAGACCACGTCCGAGTTCCTAAAAGGAAAAGCAGGGAGCTATAGAACTCAGGAGAGCTTTAGGATGTGCATGTACAAAGGAGTTTAGGCTTGAGAATTGTAGGTCCTCTTAATGTTTGTAATTACTTGAGCTGATAGTTGATGGCACGGCATGCCATTTGGTAGTAGCTGAGATATATTGTTGTTTAAGTCATTTTCATTGTATCCAATTCTTTGTGACCCCATGTGTGATTTACTTGGCAAAGGCACTGGAATGATTGGCCATTTCCTTCTTCAGCCCATTTTACAGATGAGAAAACTGAGGCAAGCAGAATTAAGTGAGGGTCTATAGCTAGTAAGTATCTAAAACCAGATTTGAAGTCAAGAAGATGAATCCTTCTTACTTCAGGCCTAGCACTCTATGCATTGCACCACTTAGCTGCCTTGCCATATGCCATAAGGCATAGACTTTTAGGATATAGAAAAAAAAAGTTAGAGCTGGAGGGGACCCTAGAACCAAATGAATCATAGGATACAAACATCAAATATAAACTATTATTGCTGGAAAGGATCTTTAAACATGGACTGTTAAAAAATAGAATATAAATATCAAAGCTAGAAGAGACCTTAAAGCAAACTATTAAAACATAGAACATAAGATGTCAGTGCTGAGAAAAATCTTTGAACCCAGACTGTTAAAACATAGAATATAAAATGTCAAAACTAGAAGGAACCTTAGAACAAATTATTAAAACACAGAATATAAGATGTCAGTGCTGGGAAAAAAAAAAACACCTTTGAACATAAATCATTAAAACATAGAATATAAGATGTCAGAAGTAGAAGGGATCTTAGAATGGACTATTGTAAAATTGAATGTAAAATGTCAGAGTTTGAAAGGATATTAAAACATCTTATAACATAGAACAGAAAATGTCAGAATTGGAAAGAACCTTTGAACTTAGACTGCTAGAACAATGTACACAGAATGTATAACTGGAAGGGTCATTAAAATGTTGAATATACATCAAAGTTTTAAGGGACTTAAAACATATAACGTAATATCCCTCCTCTAAGGCTTACTACTTTCGTGATTGGAGCAAGTCTCCCAAACTCTCTGGGACTCAGTTTCTCCATCAGTAAGAGGAGGGATAATAATATCTGTACTATCTTTCTCACAGAGCTATTGTGAAGAAAGAATGTGATAAAAAGGAAGTTATTGTGTTTACAGGATAAGATATAACTGTAAGAGATGCTGTGCTGTAAGGCTCGTAATCGAATCCCCTCATTTTGTGGATGAGGAAATTGAGAGCAGTGAGGAGAATATGTCTGGGTCTGCCCAGGGAGTGATTATTACAAGACAGAAACAGAGAAGTGAACTTTCTTCTTTCTGCTTTACATTAGCCAGCAGATGGCAGCATCCCCCAGCTTCTGCACCCCTTGCAGGGCTGCCTAGGGAGCATCCTGAGCTTTATAAGGTCCTTCCCTCTCTGCCAGCCCATCCCTGCCACTGCCCTGCCTTTCTATGACCCTTGAAACGCTCTTCCTTTTATTTGTATCCCCTAAGATTACATGCCCTCTTCATCTGAGCCTCCCCCAAAATACCAGGAGTTTTACAGAAGGGGAAATTGAGTTTCAGTGAGTTGTCCAAAGTCACGAGGACTCTGGCTTCCAAGTCCTGGATCCTTTTTTTCATTGGAACCAGGCTGCACCATTCTCCCTTGGCCACTTTGATGAGTGAGAAAGTTTAGCTTCATGATATTTCAGGAGATGTAAATTCTTTCCACTGCAGAGGCAATATAATCCACAAGGAAGTAATGTGGGGAGTATCACAAGCCACTAACGTCTCTACTCTGTGGGTCTACTCCTGTACCTAAAATCCTACCATTAGATCAACTCTTTTGAGTTCATCAGCAGTTAATAAACGTTTATTGAGCACATGGTCCTGTGAACTGTGCTAGGTATCTACGAAGGGTTAAAGGTAGGGAATTGGTTCAGACCTGATTGTGGCTCTCAGGATCCTTATAGTTTATCGGAGAGGGATATGGTGGAAACTAAACATAGTACAAAGCAGGAAAGTAGATATAAAGCTATTGGAACTCAGAAGAGAAAGGTCACTCCTACCTATGTGGTGAAGATTATTAAAAAAATATAGCTAAAATGCAAGGATCTCTCCCCTATTTAAAGACCTTCCGTAGTTCTTCACAATCATAGGACAGTGTAAACTTTTCTTGGTTGTAGTCTGTCTCCACTCTACCTTTCCAGCCTCATTATTCTAAATTCCCCTTCACATCTTAGAATCTTTCCTCAGACTGAGCTGTGTGCCACAGCACTTAGAAGGGCCTTCAGAGATTGTTCTGTCCCATTCTATACTCAAAGCATGAATTCTATCTATAGTAATCTGACAAGCCATCCATCCTCTGCTTAAATATGTCCAGTGGTCAGGACCTGGAGTTTCCTATCGGTAGCCCATTCCATGTGTATATAGCATTGATCGTTAGGATGTTTTCCTTCATGTTAGCCAGAAATTTGTCTTGTATATTCCATCTATTATTTTCTAGGGGAACCAACCCTTAAACCTATTTTGAGCCCTTCTAGCCATGTTTTTGCTCATCTTGTTCTCTGAGCTCTTTTCCAGTTCTTATTTCCATGTTGTCTCTGTTGACATCCTAGTCACCTTTCAAGACCCTATTTGAGAGCCACTTCATCTAGAAAGACTTCCCTTCTTCCAGCTAGATAAGAACTTTGCATCTTCGGAACCTTCTTAGATATAATGTTGATATCTTCCCATTGTCTTTTCGCTCCTTAATGTCTTCCCTTCCACCTTCTGTGTCCCACATGTCTCAGCTTCACTCCTTGAAGCTTGAATCCCACATTTTCAACTGGAACATCCTAACTATCTTATTGTATTTGATTCTTTCCCACTTAATGTTTTTTTTAATTCCCTATTTTGCTTTAATGGAAAACAACGAAATTTGAGAGAAGACAAACACCATCTTCTTTAGACAAAAGGCAGATGACAACAGAAAGTCTCTAAAACTTTTTGTCCCAATCTTGAAAGTTACCACTTAGCCCTGGGTCATTTCAAATCCTTCATTCGGTCAAAAGGAAGTAAAGAATCCTGCCACTCCCTCTGTCTACTATGGAAGTGAAAATAAAAATTAACCGGGGGAAATGATGAAAACCAAACTGATAGTAGTCACAGAATTGCAGGCTCTAAGAACTAGAAGGAAACTCAAAGATCATTTTCTTGAAACCACACCTGACCAACAATTCCCTCTACTACATTCCCAAGTGGTTATTCAGTCTCTGCTTGAAAATCTTCACTGAGGGAAGATCCACTACCTTGCCCCCAAGCCTGAGGCAGTACATTCCACTTTGGGACAGCTCTAGTTAGTAGACCAGAATAGTTCTAGTCCCATCTCCACACATTGTGCGATGCCCAGAAAACTCTATAAACCTTAGTTATCTCCTCTATAAAATGGGGATATTAATTCTGGTATACTTCTCCCATGGTATTTGGGAAAGACAGGTTGTAAACCTTAAGTGATATAGAAATTGAATTCTCGAGGGCCTGCTAATTGAATGAGATAACAGGTATAAAGTGGTTTACAAACCTTTAAGGTCAGCTTTTATTGTTTTTGATGGCCATATTGTTAAGGGTGGAAGTCAGCCTAGAGAAATATCCAATCCCACTTACAGTAACTAAATGCATCATCAGGAGAGTACATATCCAAGTTGTTTGGCTTTCAATCTCAGTTGAATCAAATCATAAAGTATAAGTTTTAGATTAAGTTGGGGGGGACAAAGAGAGGGTAATAATACTTGATTAATTTAGATGTCTTTGAAAGCCATTGGATGAAGTGGAAGGATATTGCACGGAAATTCATCCAGAACGATTGAGAAAAACTTAATCATGCCTTGTAGGTCACCTATAAGATAGTGAACCAGTTCAGAACCCAGGGATTTTAGGAAAGGAAAGAAGCCTCCAGCTACACTTCTGAGAAGGAACCATTTGGGAGGAAGGAAGACAGACTAGGAGCAATGAAGAAATTCTGATTAAATCCTAGTCTTCTAGTCCTTCTCTAGCCAAAGCCTTGTCTCCTGATGAAGACATTCATTACTGTTTCTGAGATACCACTAGTACAGTGATGAGTTCTAAACTAACTTCCTTTCCTTTTAAATAAATTAACTATAATATTCATCAATCAGAAATGAAGTTTCCTCCGTCAATCTAAGCAGCTTACTGTCTACATTGACCAAGGGCTCTTTTTCTGCACTTAGTCTAAAGCCTCTGATTAACTGCAAATGATTGGGAAAGCTAAACAAAACCTGATAATAGGGATGTAATAGATGTTGTAAGAAATGGATATATGAATAGAAATATGATAAAATAGAAAGAAACAGGAAAATTTATATGAAGTGATATAAAATGATTAATTGATTGAATGACTGAGGTGTCTAAACTTTGCTCACAAATAGTGAATTATCCAATTGTGTTTTTAGTTGATAAAAATATTAGGATTAACATTTATTACTTGCTTGAAGTAGGGTTGAATAATTGTCTAGGCTGGAGCTTATGCTCTCATTTTCATCAGCATCACTATGTGCAGAACACTGCACTTCGCACTGGTGGAAAGAAAAATTTTCACTAAAACTCAATCCTTACCTTAATGGACCTCATAGTCTAGTAGAAGAATAAGATATTAATAGAGATGGCTATAATATGCAATAAAAATAATGTATAAAGAGAGGCAAACAAGACCCTATGAAGTCTGAGGAAATAGGTTATTAATGTTTGACAAGCAAACTGTGCATACTCTTTGATCTAGAAATACCATTATTAAGTCTTGTATCCCAAGGAAATCATAAAAAAGGAAAAGGACTTCCATATGCAAAAATATTTATAGCAGTTCTTTTCATTGTGGCAAAATATTAAAAATCAGGGGAATGTCCAACAATTGGGAAATATCTGAATAAGCTGTGGTATATGAATATAGTTGAATACTATTGTGAAATAAGAAATGATGAACAGGCAGATTTCAGAAAAACCTGGAAAGACTTGTATGAACTGATACAAAATGAAATGAGCAGAATCAGGAAAATACTGGGCATAGTCTCAGCAAGATTGTGATGATCACACTATGAATGACTCAGCTTCTCTCAGCAACACAATATCCAAGGCAAGTACAAAGGACTCATGAAGGAGAATGCTAACTACATCCAGATAAAGAACTGATAGCCTCTGACTGCAGATGGAAACATAATTCTTTTACTTGCTTCATTCTTTTTCTTGTTTTTCCCCTTTTGATGTTTCATATTTCATAATTGTGACTAATATGGAAATATGTTTTATATGATTGCACATGTATAGCATATAACAACTTGCCTACCATTTTAGGAAGAGGGGAGAGGAGAAGAGAGGAAGAAAAAATTGGAACTCATGATCTGGTAAGAATTAATGCTAAAACTTGTCTTAACATGTAATTGGGAAAAAATAAAATAATATCAAGAAAAAAATAAACAGGGAGACTTCCTGGTTGAGACAGCATTTGTTTGGTAATGAGCAGAGAAGGGGAGGAAGGACATTCCAGACACATAGTATAGAATGAGTCAAGTCACAGAGGAAGGAAAGCATGGGATGTCTTTTGGAGTTAAAAAGAGTAGATCAGGTAGTGTGGACTGGTAGTCTTAGAAAAGAGAAATTATAAGATTAGTGAAGTTAAGTATCTCAACATTCTCTCAGAGTTGTTTTTTTTTTTTAAGAGAAGTGTGATATGACCTGATCTGTAAGTTTATTTTTTTTTCTCTGACAGTGGGTAAAGGATAGATTAAAAGAAAGAGGAGAGAAAGAGAGCAAGACAGAGATAAAAGAGAGAAGAGAGAAGAAAGGGAGAGAGAAAAAAGTGAGAAGAGAGGAGAAAGGGAAAGAGAAAAGAGAGACGAGGGAGAGCAAGTGAGCAACAGAAAAAGATAGTGAAAGAGAGAAAGAGAAAGTATGGGGAGGGGATGAGGAGAGAGAGAGAGAGGGAGAGAGAAAATGCATCGGATATCCTCTGTTGGAGGATGGTTATTGAATGAATGAATGGTTGGATGGAATTTGAACTTAGAAGAAAACAAGAAGGATTTTATAAGAGAGGTGACATAATCAGATCTATGCATAAGGAATATCAGCTTGGCAGCATATGAAAGATGGCTCAGAGGGGAAAGAGCAGAGGCAAGAGGATTTATAAGGAGGCTTTTGGGTAGTAATGAGGACCTGTCTTAGGATGGGGCTGTGAAAACAGAGAGGAAAGAACAGATGGGAGGGAGAAAAAGGTGGGAAATGAAGAAGGGAAAGATTCTCAGGCCATCTCAATCAAATGGCAGACATCCGCCCCCACCAAAAAACCAATGTATTATGCCTGGAGAGAGCTACGAAAATAGCTTCCTGAGATTTGCCTGACTGTCAGATTGAGACTTATTGCTGCCCGCTCAGATTGGAGACTGCAAGCAGAAAAGCTGCACCTGTCCCCTGGATATTAATTATCGCAGCAAAGAATATAATGGAGCCCAGACAATTCAGGGCTTTGGGGAAAAAACAATTTCTGTCATTTCCCTGATTAACAATGGAGAAGCTAGACAAACGGAGCTCGATTTTAGGTTAAGTACTTCTAGAGGCTGGAAGATAAGGGCAAAAAAGAACTCGGGAGTCTTCCGGAAGGACCTGATTGTCTTCCTGCATAGGTTGCAATCTGTTGTGAATGGACTTTCAGGATCTTAATTGCTTCCCATGTGAGCTTAGCTCAAAGCTTCATATAGGAAGTGTGGAGTGATGGGTTTGGATAACTGTAAACCTGATGAACCCAGACTTGGACTAGATAACCTCTGAGATTCCTTCCAGTTCTAGCTATGATCTTATGATTCCTAATCAGAACCTAAGTTTTGATCCTTCTCTGAGGTTGATCCCAGATTCTAGCCCTAATTAAACCAGTATCTCAATGACAAAATAGCCCTAATACCGGCCCCACCCCGAATCATGATCCTGATCCCCGTGCCAGAATGAGCCTCAACTCTGGTTCCAGACTGAATCTAGAACCTGGCCAGTTGTCTCATAAATATGCTTGATCTCATGTGGAACTATGTAAGAGGGGATGATAGTTCAAGAAGCATACATCCTCACTGCCAAATGCCTTAACCAAAATTCATACCCTGTTGACACTGGGTTAGTCATGTCATCTTGATGACACAGGGGCCATTATTATTATCATTTGGAAAGGAGGCTGGGAATGGGACCATGAAGACCAGATAAAAGAAATTCAGTCCCTGAATGCAAGGAGTCTCTAGCCTGAGAGGACCCCCTACTCTAACGGGGAAGCATAGGTCTGTGCTCAGAGCACCCTCAGTTCTAGGAGGGAATCACATAATCTAGAAATCTTTTCATCCTCATTTACTTTCATCCTTGAAATTACACCTGAGAAGTACCCTCTGCTCCAGGAACCCTTTCCCCTGATTGGGCAGTTTCCTTCAGAACCTTCATTGAAGGAGGGCACTCAGGCTGACAATCTCTTCATTCCTCTCCAGGCTGCCCTCCTCCACTCTTCACCATTATGTCAGCTCACCAGGTATCTGCTTCTATACCACCCCAACCTTTTCAGCTTCCTTTTCTGGATAGCTCTCCCCTGAGAATGATTAGAATGTAAACTTCTTGAAAGTAGAGACTCTTTTTATTTGTATTTTTATTCCCAGTGCTTGGCACATAGTAAGCACTTAATAAATGCTTCTTGACTGACTTTGCCTTCAAGGCCTGATAGGGAGATGGCACACATATAAAACCAGCCAAAATGTGTAAATTTATGGACAGTAACTACAAATAATTTGATGATCTATTCATTTCAGCCAGTGGCCTTCAGGCCAATAAGTTCATTTGGAGGGTTTAGGGTAAACCACTGAATTTTTCAGAGTAAGAACATAAAAAATACCCATTTTTTCCAGCTGACCTAGGCAGTATTGGCCCCCTTGTCTCTTATGGTCTTTGAAGACTAAAGGAGATTATGAGTAATTTCCCAATATAGACCAACAACCAACTTGAATTACCCTCAGTGACCAGTCCAGAACTGTCATCTAGGTGTTTTTGCCACCTGCCCCAGAGGCTGTTTCAATTCCTGATGTATTCTCTCTCCCCGCTAGGAAGAATGAATTTCCTCTGAAGATTTTAAGAATCAAATTCTTTCAGAATTAGAAGGGACTTCAGGGGTTATGCAGAGCAACGAATACATAAAAGATTCTTCTGTGAATCATACTTGACAATTGTTCAGCCATCCTTTGCTTAAAGTCCTCCAATGAAGTAGGCTTCCTGACTTTATGAGTCAATCGATTCTGCCTTTTGGTCAGCACTAATGGTCAGTGAATTTACCTGACAGTGAATCTTAAATCTTCCTTTGTGCAACTACTGGCCAGATTGTTAAGTCTTATCACTTCAGCCTTCATGATCTCATTAACATTTGTTCTCTTCACTCACTTGGCCACCACCTGATAAACTTAAACTTATCATCTTCATCCTGGATTACTGCAGTAACCTCTTAATTGCTCTCAAGTCTTTCCTTTCTTGAATCCATCTTCTATTCAACTGCCAAATTCATATTTGTATAGCATACATCTGACCACTTCATTCTCCTATTCAATAATTTTTAGTTGCTCTCTTTCCTCCAACATAAAATACAAATTGCTCTGTTTGGTATTTAATGCCCTTCAAAAATCTATCTCCAATTTATATTTCCAGACTGATCTCACATTGCTTCCTTTCAGTGCATTCTGTTTCCATTAAACTCACCTACCTCTTCCTGTTCATACCTTCCAATTGCTACCTCCATGATTTGTGTAGGCTGACCTCCTTGCAAGGAGTGGTCTTCCCCTTTCACTTCTCTTGGATTACCTAGTTTCCTTTCACAGTTCACATCAAGTACCATACAAGAACTTTGGTTTCCTTCCAGGCTGTCTCCTTGGCCTGTAATTACTCTGTGTGAATATACATGTATGTATATGTGTATGTATATGTATGTATTTATGTATATGTATGTATATATGTGCATGTGACTATCTATCTATCTTTGTATTATCTTATCTGAATACATGTTGTTTCTGCCCATTAGAACATAAGCTCCTTGAAAGCAGGGACTTTTCTTCTTTTTTCTTTGTACCCTCAGTGCCTTGTGCTTGGGAGGTAGTTAAAATAGTGTTTTCTTAATGATTTCCAGTTCTATATCTGAGTACAAAAATATAAAGATCTAATCCTTCCAAATTTACTTCAGGTATTTGAAAAAAGTGGGACAGTTAGATGGTGAGTTCGAATCCCCTGACACTTTCTAGTTATGTGATCCTCATAAAATCACTTAATCCTCTTTGCCTCAGTTTCCTC
This sequence comes from Sminthopsis crassicaudata, assembly GCF_048593235.1. Taxonomy (NCBI): domain Eukaryota; kingdom Metazoa; phylum Chordata; class Mammalia; order Dasyuromorphia; family Dasyuridae; genus Sminthopsis; species Sminthopsis crassicaudata. The sequence continues at coordinate 512,671,249 of NC_133619.1, forward strand.
ATCTGTCAAATGGACTGCAGAAGGAAATGATAAACCACTCCAGTATCTTTGCCAAGAAAACCCCAAATGGGATTTCAAAGAGTCAGATGTGACTAAAAACCCTGAAAATTTGAAGAAAAGTATAATAATTACCTAAATCATCTTCTGACTAAACATTCTCAAATCCTTTAATCCTCCCTCATATTAAGTGTTTTCTGTTCCATTCCTCCATCCTGGTGCCTTCCTTTGGTCACTTTCCAACTTGACAGAGTCTTTCCTAAAATGTGGCCGCCTGATTTGAAAACAATATTCCAAATGGGGTTTTACAGAGTGAAGAACAGCAAGACCTTGCTTGTTTGGGATAGTTGGCCCCTCTTAATGCAGCTTAAAATTGCATTTGCTTTTCTGACTGCCAGATTATACTTTTGATTCAAACTGAGTTTGTAGCCTAATAAAACTCCCAGGTCTCTTTCATATAAACTAAGAGTTTTTCAAATGAAGAAATGCTTTTAGAGAGACCGTCTTAATGGCTTCCTTTACATCCTTGTTCCTCAGCGTGTAGATGAGAGGGTTCAACATGGGGGTCAAGATGGCAAAAATGACGTTGCTGAGCACATGGAGGTCAATGGCCATTTCCATCCGATAGGACACGTAGGCCACAGCGATGGAGGAGTAGTAGGTACCAACCACCAGCAGGTGAGATGTGCAGGTGGAAAAGGCCTTGGCCCGACCTTCCTGGGAGGCGATCTTCACGACCGAGGCCAGGATGCGCCCGTAGGAGAAGAGCACCAGGAGCAGGGGCACCAAGGACACGGTCATGGCAATGCAGAAGCCGATGAACGTCTGCTGCTCGCTCCCGGCATCCTGACAGGCAGCCCTCACCACGGCGAGGTGGTCACAGAAGCAGTGCTCCACCGGGGCCCTGGCCGTGTACTCCAGCCGCGCCGTCTCCACCATCACCGGGGCCGGGATGATCAGGGCCGCGGCCCAGGCGCCCGCTGCCAGCCTGGCGTTGGCCCGCGGGGTCATGCGGCTGGGGTAGTGCAGCGGGTGGCAGATGGCCTCGTAGCGGTCATAGGCCATGACCACCAGGATGAAGGACTCCATGACGGTGAGAGTGTGGAAACTGTACATCTGCAGGAAGCAGCCGGCAAAGGAGATGGCGTTGTGCCGGAAGAGGAACATGGCCAGCATCTTGGGCACCGTGGTGGTGGTGAAGAGAATGTCCAGGGCTGAGAGGTTGCACAGGAAGAAATACATGGGCTTGTGCAGCCTGGGATCCCCCACCACCGCCACCAGAATCACCACGTTGCCCACCACGATGAGAGTGTAGAGGGCCAGGAAGATGAAGAAGAGCGGGAGAGGGGCCTCCTGCAGGGCCGGGAAGCCCAGCAATACGAAGACCGTCACGGGGGGCGGCGCGCTTTGGTTATTACACTGGACCATGGTGTCCCAGAGTGCCTGTGGAGGAGACAGGACGGGGCGCTCAGGGGGCGTAGAGCCAAGCTCCCCGGCCCATGACTCAGGAGTCACCTTCTAGTCCTAACTCTGAGCACGAGCTCCCCGTCCCATGGGTGTGATAATTCTCACACTGCCAAGTTATGAGAAAAGCATTTAATAAGCCTCAAAACACTAAGGAAATAGGAGCTCTTATTATTGTACCCCAGACTACTTGGATCTCTCCTTTGTGTAGAATTCCCGAATCCCCCACACCTACATCCTGAAAGGTTTCCCTGTTCTCTAGAACTCATAGGCTGTCACAGAGACCTGAGAGATCATTCCCTGTCCATTCATCCCCATTTTATAGATGGAGAAACTGAGGTTTAGAGAAGCTATTTATTTGAGTTCACACAGTTATAGAGCCAGGATGAAAACCTAAATCTCATTCCTTTCAGTGCAGAGGGTCTTCCAACATACTGTGTAATTTAATTGATGCCTGAGAGGACCTTTGATAGTCACCAAAAGGTACTTTACCTTTTATTTTAAGAGATTAGCCTTCTATCTGGAACCAGCATAAATGTAATTTTCATCAACCTTTTTTAAAAAATGAAATCCAGTTAGGAGTCCAGGTGGGTCCTAGTAAGGATAACACAGAATATGGATCATATGTCATAAATTTAGTACGTAGCAAGCAGAAACAAGTAAAAGAAATCCCTATGAATTCCTACAGGTTTGAATGAATTAACATGAATTCTTTCATGTATAAATGAATTAATGTTGTTCACAGAGCCGGGGAAGGACTCGGCTTGGATGGACTGGGGTGCATAGATCAACAATAGACTGAACAGAGATAACTGGGCTTTCCCAGGACAGGTCAGGGGACCAGTCGGCAGCTGACAGGCCGAGTCAGAAGCAGGTAAGTGCCCTTGAACATGCTAATAATGGCAGCTTGGCGTAATCAAAGATTGATCCTGCAATCAGAAAAACTGATTTTCTGAATCACAAATTCTCAGAGCTTGATGGGACCTCAGAGGGCGTCTCTTTCAACCCATTCTTAACCAGAAATCCCTTCCACAACTCCCGGACGAAGAGTCATTCTGTTTCTTCTTGAATGCTTCTGGTGACATAGAACTCACTATCTAACAAGACAACTCATCAACCTGGGGACGGCTCTAATGGTTAAGAAGTTCCTGTTTGCAATTGAACCTGAGGCTGAAATTACAACTTCTATTTCTTGTTGCGAGTTGTGCCCTCTGGGGCTGAGAAGAACACAAGTAATCTCATGTCCCCATGATACCTCTTCAGAGACTAGAAGGAAATTATTTCTGGTCTAAATCTTCTTTGCTCTGCTACAATGCACTCCACGTCTCATGTCTGGGCTTTGGGACTGGCCATCCCATATACGTGGGATGCGTGCCCTTTTTACATCTGCCTTTTCATTAATGATGCAGCTTAAGAACCATCTTCTTCATGAAACCTTCCAACCCCAATGCACTGGTGCTCTCCCTTCTTTCTACCTGCTTTCTTTATATTTACATTCAATGTATATTTTTGCTTATATTTTTACTATTATTTATATTATTAAAAATTATTACTACAAAACTGCTAGGTGGTACAGTGAGTAGAATGCTAGACCTGGAGTCAGAAAGAACTCAATGCAAATCCAGCCTCAAATACTTACTCTACATAAATTATTTAACTTCAGTCTGTCTCATTGTTAAGCCTGGGGGTCCTGGCGTGCTTCTGGTGGGGGAGGAGTATCTGCCCTCTACTTACCCTCCTCTCTGGGGTCTTCGGGGTACCACCGGCTTCTGCATCAGAAGAATCACACTGAGTCGAACTGCCAAGGAGTTAAGCGGTGCTTTTATTCAGGAATCGATTACATGGTGTAGAAAAGATGTTTCCCCTTTTTCCTCTCTTAATCAGGCAGTATACTAACTTATATACTCTTTTAACAATGGAGAACTCCAATCAAAAGTTAAGTACAGAGTTTTTCCTTTTTTGGCTGTATATATATTTTAAAGGTTATGTGTCTTAATATAGGAAGTGTATGCATGTCACATGCCTGTTCCAATGGCCTCATACTCTCCTAACTCAGCAGTAAATGTAGGTCCAAGTTGATCTGTACTCCAACAATTCCCCCTTTTTGTTTAAACACGGAAAAATGGTCAAGTATTGCTAAGGAATTTTCAAGCCATTGAGTGCTGGCTTAGGTCGTAGAGTCAACCCTAGTATCCAAGGTGCACCTGCCATGCCAGGTCCCGCCATTGGTAGGGTTACTTCCAGCGTTGCCCGTCATGGCACTGCAATGGTCTTACAGACATGGCTTAGCATATTCTTTTGTACCAAGGCACGTGAAAATCCTCATCCGTGAAACAAAGAGGTTCTAATGAGTTTGGAGTATTAGATAAGGCAAAAAGATCATCCACTGAGTCAGAGGGATGAAGCCTTTGGTAGAGGACTTGGACATTCTTCTGTACCACCGAGTCAACTTGACTCTTTATAAAGCCAGTCAATTTCCTGAACAGCCAAGGGCCGAATGATATAAGGAGAAGAAAACCTATTAAAGGACCTAATATGGTGGGGAGCAACGTGGTCAACCAGGGGGAAGTGGAAAACCACTTCGTGTACCAAGATTCTTGTTGTTCTCTCTCCCTTTTTCTCTTTTCTAAATTATCTTTGACCTTCTGGATACTATTTTCTACAAGCCCAAGTTTGTTTACAAAGAAACAGCATTCTTCCTTTAGTGCTGCACAAAGTCCACCCTGCTGTAAAAATAGCAAGTCTAGACCTCTTCTGTTCTGTAGAACTACTTCAGCTAATGATGCTACAGAATCTTTTAGGTTTTCAAGGCCAGTTTGAAGTTCCATGAGGTCCTTATCTATGATAGCACTCAATTGGGCATATTGGTGGTTAGTTGTTATTAATGAGGAAATACCCGTCCCTGCTCCTGTCATGCCGAGCCCAATGGCTACGGCCAGAGTGATAGCAGTTATGGGTTCCCTTCGAGCTCGGAAGTGAGAAAGAGTATAATCTGTGGGTGGAAGAATCTCATCAGATTGATGTATAGTAAGTCGGGGGAGGAGGGATATGGATACACAAAAGTCTCGGGATTTCAAAAACGACGAAGTAAATATGAAAGTAGTTAAACCAGAAGAGCAAGCTAAATAAGAGTCATTAGGGGCAGCGACATACATATAAGAGGAATTAATCAACAAGGTTTGATTGCACACTGATCCTAGAGGAGGGGGAAGGCGCATAGAAGGTCCTATAATGCAAGTCCCAGTCCCTATAATATTACTAATAGTTAGGCCTTTCTGGTCTGAATGATTCCATCGCAATATTTTGGTATCGTTTGTGAAAATGGGTTCAATAAAGTGTGCCAAACCTTCATAAAACGGAGGTGTAGCTGAGTAGCAAATCCAACATTCTCCTGTCTCAGTATAGTTATTTCTATATAGTGCCTGCGCAGAGGCGTTAATTATGTTTAAGAGCAATGTGGCAGAGGGAGGGGGTCCTACAGGCAGTGTTGGTTGGAACAAAGTGGTGATATGGGATACAGCAATAATGGAAGGGTTTAGGGTAGGGTGAGATGGGGCGGCGCGTTCTTGGTCCGGCATGGGTCGAGGTTTGAGTCCTGGATGAAGTTCTGGATTAGGACCCATAGCTATAGGGAGCGGCGACGCAGGAGAGGTCTTTAGAAGTTTGATGGTGAACAACAGTCCATTGTCATGTCGTTCTTTATATAGTCTTATCCCCCAGGATGCGCCCCTCTGCCAAGAGTTGTATTTCTTTCCAGATTCTGTGAATGTGATTTTTAGGGGGTGGCACCATCCTGTGCACTCAGGTAGGTATGTCCAACCTTTATTCCCAGGGGAAGGATGTGTATAATTGGCAGTGACCTGAATAAAGTCCCAAGAAGAAGAAGGGTTCCAATAGGTATCACCGGTGGTCTCACAGCCCCAGCTTCGGTAATAATAATCAGTTGTTCCTCCGCATTTGGTGTTTAAAGAGGAGCTTCTGTGGTAGCCGGGGCAAATATAAAAGGGGATCGTTTTTAGCATGCTTCTTCTACTTTCAGCTCCACACCCTCCCCAGGGGTCTAATCCTCTCTTATTTGGCCATGTATTTGAATCTGCTAATAGTTCCTCTCTAGTGGGCGCCTTTTGCTGATTGTGATAACCTTCTAAGTCCCATGACCCCAACGCTAATTTGCATAGATCTGGATATAAGGTAGGCCAGGGAGTTGTGACACCTAATTGGGACTGACTCCAGATAGTATCCCCCCACGTGTTTGTCACTATCCAAGTGTAGTTGTAAAGTTGATATAGCTCTCCCTTATGGGTTGAGGTTAGGGAGATTAGGGGCAGCAAAATGATAAGTATAACAGGTATTTTCCACATCATTCTCACGTGTATGAAACACGCAATTACTAGTATCAATATTGTTCAAATGGGGCAGGGAACTGGCAGTTTGCGTTGACAGCACAGGATACTAATGATGATTGCAGAAGCTATTAAGGAGATGATAATTCCAAGAAGCACAGGATCCATTTATCTGCAAAGAGAACACATACGTATTTTCTCAGGGTGATTCCCTGGGTAAGTTATTATATTTTTGTTCATTTGGGGTGTTAATGTCTAATTCTCGTACTTTATGAAGAGGGAGCCATATTTTTTCTTTCGTAACATTATCATCAGGATAGATTGACAAATATCCCTGTTTTCTGTCAACTACTGTAACAGGCCCTTTCCATTCTCCTAGTTCATTTTTCCACAAGATTTTTGTACCTGTTAAGCAGGTTTTTGGTGGTTGTAATTGATCTGGCATAGTCTGGGGTAGTTCAATACATACCTTTTTACTTGTCTCAAAGTATCTTTGTGCTGCTGATGTCCTGTCTTGACGAATTTGTAAAAAGTTCATCGTAAAAATCACCTGAGCAAGTTCTCTCTTATTGATTGTTCTATGAATAACTCCCCCTTTTTGTTTAAAAAATGTTTCTTTCAGTGTTCTATTGGCTCTTTCTACTATGGCTTGTCCCGTGGGGTTATATGGAATACCCGTGATGTGTTGAATGGAGAATTCTTTACAAAACTGTGAAAAGGCTTTGGAAGTATAGGCTGGACCATTGTCGGTTTTAACAGCCAGTGGGACCCCTAAGAGAGACATTTGTTCATACATATGAGTGATAACTGCAGTGGCAGACTCCTTGGGTTGTATGGATGCGTACACCATGCCTGAAAATGTATCTACAGACACGTGAATGATCTTTACTCCTATATGGGTTATATCCATTTGCCATAGTTCATTGGGGTATTGACCTCTAGGATTATAACTGGGATCAGTGGGTCGAGGTCTAAAGGGCGCACAAGAGGCACATGATTTAACTATAGTTCTAGCTAAAGATTTTGGAACGTTATAGAGATGTGTAAGGGAGCGTGCGGAAAGATGATATTTTTCATGAGCTTCCACTGCGGGGTGCTGTTCTAATGTAACTATGTTAAGAAGCTGATCAGCTATAGCGTTGCCTTGATATATTGGTCCAGATGTAGACAAATGTGAGCGAACGTGTAGAAGGTATATAGGGTGTACTCTAGTTCGAAGTATCTGTTGTAAATTGGTAAGGAGAGAATATATTGGAGAGTCAGAAGGGATAAAAGACTCAGGAATGCGGGGTACTAGCAGATAGCAATAGTGACTGTCCGTTATCAGATTAATAGGAGTATGAGGAAATTTTTGTAATGCTGTGACTATTGCATATAGTTCATTTTTCTGGGTAGATGTATATGGGGTATGTAGTACCCATTTTTCTCTTGTAGAGGCATTGTATATAGCTGCTTTATGATTTTTAGTAGCATCCGTGAATATATTTGGTCCTTCTACGGGAGTGGACGAAATTATTTTTGTGGGGATAGTTAGAGTAATCTCTGTAAAAGCTCTTAAGAGAGGTGGCGTGGCTACTGGCTGAGAAGTTATAGGGATAGAAGTAAGTACCATTGCCCATTCTATACTGTTTTGTGCCAGGGTATGGAGAGTTTGTGGGGAAATAGTTATGGAGAGGATAAAGGATTTCCCAAACACCGCTTCACAGTGTTCTTTAGCTGCTAGAAGAAAATCGGCAAGCTGTTGTAGCTTATTGACTGTTTTTTGGGAAATTTTCCGAGAATAAATCCATTCAAGGATTCCTTGTGACTGATAAAGACATCCCCAGTAAGGGGCATTAGTATCTTCCTGGAGAATCTTAAATTGTATGGGCTTCTCTGGGTCTATGTATACTAAACTGTCTATGGCGAGGTGTTGTAGATGCTCAATAGTCTTTAAAGCTTCTGGTGTCCATCTCCTAGGAGAGGTAAGAGAGGAATCTCCTCGAAGGATATCATATAGGGGTTGCATCTGTCTGGGTGATATGGGAAGGGATGGTCTTAACCACTGTAAAGCTCCTACCAATTTTTGAAAATCATTAAGTGTTTTGTATTTATCTGTATCAATGGTAGGAATAGTTCGCATTACTTTTGAAGCGTGGAGGCTGTGTCCTAGATATTTAAAGGGATGTGTGAGTTGTATTTTGTCAGGAGCAACTAGAAGGCCATACCTCTGCAGTTCATAGGTGATTTGATTCAATATAATTTTAAGTTCCTTTTCACAGGGATGGGCTATTAGGATGTCATCCATATAATGGATGATCATGGCCTGTGAAGCCTGCTTTCTGATGGGTAGAATTATTTGGGCCACATAATATTGACAGAGGGTTGGACTATTTGCCATTCCTTGCGGAAGGACTTTGAATTGGTATCTTTCATATGGACTTTGATAATTCGTGGAAGGTATTGAAAATGCAAATTTTTCTTTATCAGAGGGATGCAGAGGTATGCTATAAAAGCAATCTTTAATATCTATCACCACTATATGCCATGATCGTGGGATTGCTGTAGGTGAAGGTAATCCAGGTTGGAGAGCCCCCATAGGCATCATGGCAGCATTGATAGCTCTAAGATCTATTAACATTCTCCATTTTCCTGTCTTTTTTGGTATTACAAAGACTGGAGAATTATATGGGCTAAAGGATGGCTCTATTTTTTGTTCATCAAGTAACTGTTTAACAATTTCCTTTAAAGCTTTGAGTTTTACTTCATTCAAGGGCCATTGATCGATCCATATTGGTTGTGAGTGGAGCCATGTTATTTGTTGTATTCGAGACTGATCAATGGCCCCTAGCAGTTTACCTGTAGTTCATCTGGAGTGGCTAAGGATAATTGAAGTTGGGTTAGCAGATCTCTTCCCCATAACGCATATGATAGTCCTGTTATGCACAGGGGACTAAATAAGCCAGCTTGGTCTCCTAATTCCCACTTCAGAGGTTTATTTGATCTATGGGTGGTTTGCTTTCCCCCCACTCCCACTACTGTTAGAGTGTGGGGCAGTTTCCCCCAGTCTGGGGACCACTGAGCTTGATCAATTACTGAGCAATCTGCTCCTGTATCTATCAGTCCTGTAACTTCCTTTCCATCTACTCTTAATTTGAGAATGGGTCTGCCGGGTGTTATTTTTTGCACCCAATTGATTTGTGGTTCAACTACCACTTTACCTGACCTATAGCCTTGAAGGTTATGTAACTTGATGGCTTTTCCAATTTCATCATCTTTGGTAATAGTGATGGGGTAATGGTGAGGGTTAGTAATGGTGAGGGCTGCTCCCTCCTTTTCTGTAATCACCTGGGTATGGGTGATAAAGGGTGTAAAATGACTGGGTCCTGTAATAAGTACAGGCGTCTGGGGTAGCGTGGTGGGTACTGAAATTGATTCCCAGGGAGCCAAATAAAATGAGTTTACAGAAGAGGCTGGATAAAGTTTTACTGATTGGGGTGTGCCGCGGGGTTGTTCCGGAAGGGTGCTGCGGCCCCCCCCTTCCGGCTCCCGTTTCCCGCATTACGACAGTATTTGGCAATATGTCCTCTTTTTCCACAAGTAAAACATGTGGGCGTGTTTTTCTGGGGAAGGAATCTACATTGATTTTTAAAATGGCCCGATTTACCGCAGTTGTAACATTTTGGTTTTTGGCTATTCGCCCCACCTAGGTGTAATCTTTGGAGTGCTGCTATAATGTTCTCATTTCCTTGATGGCAAGCAGCAATGAGCTCTTTGTTGCCATGTGTAATGGCAGCCGCAAGGGGGAGCTCAGAGTCAGGGGGAAGATCCATAAGTTTGTCTACGATTTCTTCCAGAGTTGCTTCAGGAGGGAGGGAGCTGATCACTGTTTGTGCTCTAGGGCGTAACCCCTCTCTTATAAGTTGTTTTGTAACAGCCTCATTTCCTGGTGTATTCCCCATAGTTCTTTGTATTGTTTGTTTTACTTGGTCTATGAATTGAAGGGGGGTTTGTCCTGCTTTCTGTTTTAATCCCGATATCTTATTACTCCCTAGACCCTGTGCTCCTATCTTAGCCCATGCTTCCAGGTGCGCCTCCCTGACAGTTCTCAAAACTAAAGGATCGAAACGAGACTGTACCCCCGTTTCTTCATAAGGGCCGGTACCACATATCATGTGTACAGAGTCTTCTATGGGAACATAATTTCTCTCTGTGGCAATGCGCCGTGCTTCTCTCCTTACTTGGGCCTTAAAGGCTAGGTGTTCAGCAGGGGACAGGCAAGAGGAGGAGACATCATCAAAATCATTAGGAATCCATAGAGACATAGTGGTAAGGTTATCTAATAGGCGACGTACATAGGGGGAAGAAGGTCCATATTTTTGAATGGATTCTTTTAGTTCTCTTAACAATTTATAGGGTACAGGTACGTAGCCAGCATTACCCGTTATGGGGTCAGTGAGGACGGGATAAATAGCTCCTTCTCCCCATAATTCTTCTACAATTTCCCCTTCATTAGCCGCTTGTCTCAGACTGCGTGCTATGAGTCCTTCCGGTCCCTTTCTACCCGGATCCCGGAGTGTTCTCCCAAATGATATATCTCTGCCTCCTTCTTCGTACTGAGGGGGAGCCTGGGGCGATAAGGGTCCTTGTATAGGGAAGGTTAAAGCAGATGAATCTCTTTGTTCTATTTTCACTGCTGCGCTAGGGTTTAGTTTCGCTTTTGAGCGAAAGCGCTGAATGGGAGGACGATCCTCCTCTTCACTTGATGATAAATCTTTATGAGAGGTTTCTATATTTTTAAGATCTTTCCAGGGGTACAGGGTCTTAGGCTTTTTTCTATCTTTCTCTTCCCCTATTTTAATTCTTTCTTCATCGGACTCAGATGCGGCTAGCGAAGAGCCCACTTGCGTCATCTCGTCCCTAGGCATGAATATTGGTTTGGGATTCAAGGCTGCATCAATAATTTTAAAGATTGAAAAATCCTCGGGTTGGAGTACCCCAGGATGGGTATGGTCATAGGCAGCCATTTGTTGTCCAACAATATGCCATTTTTCTGCTTTCACCCCCGAGTGCTGTATCCAGGGGCAAACGTCCCAGATTTTTCCTATAAACTCCCTGCATGTTTTTATGGGGATTTTACATTCCTTTTGAGCGCATAGTTTATATAAGCGCTTACTAAGCACCGCCCTCTCCTCTGGCAACAGAAGCGGGATACTTCCTCCGCTTCCCATCCTTTCTTTTATTTTCCCTCCCTATTCTCAATAGGGGCAACTCAGCGAAGGCAGAGCCCGCTCTGCCGAGACAGTCTCTCTACTCCCCTAAAAGCTCCCGGGCTTATTTACGTCCGGTCCCTGGTTCCGGGTTAAATTACCCCGGTCCCTGTTCGGGCGCCAGTTGTTAAGCCTGGGGGTCCTGGCGTGCTTCTGGTGGGGGAGGAGTATCTGCCCTCTACTTACCCTCCTCTCTGGGGTCTTCGGGGTACCACCGGCTTCTGCATCAGAAGAATCACACTGAGTCGAACTGCCAAGGAGTTAAGCGGTGCTTTTATTCAGGAATCGATTACATGGTGTAGAAAAGATGTTTCCCCTTTTTCCTCTCTTAATCAGGCAGTATACTAACTTATATACTCTTTTAACAATGGAGAACTCCAATCAAAAGTTAAGTACAGAGTTTTTCCTTTTTTGGCTGTATATATATTTTAAAGGTTATGTGTCTTAATATAGGAAGTGTATGCATGTCACATGCCTGTTCCAATGGCCTCATACTCTCCTAACTCAGCAGTAAATGTAGGTCCAAGTTGATCTGTACTCCAACATCTCATTTTTCTCTTCTGCAAAATGGAGATTACAACACCTACAACACCATCTACCATCCAGGATTGTGAAGATCAAATGAGATAATGTTATAAAACTCTGAGCACAATGTCTGGCACATAATAGGCATTTAAATACACACACACACACAATTAGTAGGCACTTAAATAAATAATAAATCCATATATATATATTATATATATCCATAGGGCAATTAGATGGTACAGTGGACAGAGTGCCAGGGCTGAGTTCAGATCTACCCTCAGACACTTAACACTTCCTTGCTGTGTGACCCTGGGCAAGTCACTTAACCCCAATTTCCTCAGCAAATATGTGTGTGTGATCCTGTTTTCCTTTCTCTACTTGTATCTACCATGAGAAAGTAAGTACCCCGTAAATGGAGATTGTTTAATTCTTTATACTTAGATACCCAGTGCCTACCACAGTGTCTACTTCATACAAAGTATTTAATAAATACTTACTGATTGATTGAATGAAACCTTTTTCCCCATTCTGAGTCTGTTTCCCTCCTTGTAAAATGAGTTGGTTGAACTAAAGTTCTCTAAGGTGCCTTCCAGTTCTGACATTCCCTATTTTTTCCCTAAGGTTCCCCTCCAACTCTGACAGTCCTCATGATCCAATAACCTTAAGATATTTTCATCCAAACCCTTCTTTTTGTGGAAGAGGGAACTGAGGTTCAAAGCTGGAAAATGTCTTTCCCTGCAGATGCATAGCAAGTCAGTGTCAGAGCTGGGACCAGAATCTTGGCGTCCTGATTCTGATTCTTTGACTATTCCCGCCACATCACCTATTAAACAATTGGTTCATACCTAGCTCTGTGAGGCAGGAAGGAAGGAGGAAACACTGTCCTTGATATCAGAGAACTAAATGGGGATTTAGGAAATAGAGAATGGCAAAGCCATATTCTAGAGTGAATGATACAGTTTCTAAGTCAAAGGAGGAACAGGCAAAGGTGGAGGGCTTCCTGGGGTAAGTGGGACTTGAATGGAGGCTGAAATGAAGAAATAAATGGGATATGAAGAGACTCATCTCCCTCCATTCTAGGTTCTATCTTACTGATTCTTGTGGTCCTTTTCCCTGATGTCTTCTGAAAGCAGAACCTAAACTTCCTTTATTACATCTGGGGGTTGTTTGGGGCTGTGTGATGATTGCTGCTCTAATCTCCTCACCCCATTCTTCAATAGCAGGTATTCCAAACTTTCTCCTTTTTCATCAAGTCGCCAGTAGCACCATTCACAAGCAATGCCTTCTTTATGAAGCTTGAGCCCTTTCCTCATGGATTATTTCCACTCCCTTCCATTCCTCCAAACCTCTGTCATCTCTCCTTCTTTCCTTTTGATCTCAGAGAGTGAGATGGCTCTCACTTCTCCTTGCCCACTTACCCCAAACCTATGCTTTTTGATCCTATCCCTTTTGGTTTCCTCTATATCTGGCTCCAATGAGCATTCCAGTCCATCAGATTCACTGTCTCCACATCTCCTGGCTTCTTTCCACCTGCTTGTTCAGGTCTCCTCATCCTAAAAAAACAAACAAACAAAACCCAGAAAACAAACAAGACAAAACCAACAAAAACTTTGCCCTCCTCTTGATACTTTTATCCCCTCAAATTATCATCTGACTTCTTGTCATTTATTGCTAAAGTTCTTGGAGATATCTTCTCTGCTCATTGTCTCCACTTTCTCACTCCCTAGCCATTCTTCATCTCTCTGCAATCAAACTCCTAAGCCATCATTCTACTGGAATAGCCCTCTCCAAGTCCTCCAGTGAGGAGGCATCTGCAAATTGATTTTCTCCCAGGTGTTTACCTTCCTTGAGCTCAGCCCCAACCTCCCCCTGAATCTGACAGGCTATCTTCCTTCATAGGATGGCCACTCTGATTTCCATCACATTGCACTAATTTACTTCTCTTCCTTCTCTGACATGTGCTTTCAGGGCTCCTTCTCTCCTTTCTTCTTTCTGGCTTTTGCTCCTCAAAATCCTGTCCTAGTCCCTTTTATTTCCTCTCAAATTCCTCTCTATTCTACAACTAGCATGTTGTTAGGCTCTGCATTAGACTGTGAACCATAGGAAAGAAGGAGACACAAGAGTCAGAGTATGGTACAAGAAATATATAATAATAGAGTGTATTGGGCAGATTCTAAATGTATTAGGAGGTCAGAAGAGGGAGAGGAGAAGGTAGAGAGGGCTTCCTGGATCAGGTGAGTGGGACTTGAATGGAGGCTTGAGTAAAGGGTAGGAAATGAAGAAATGGATAGAAGATGGAGACTTGTAGTTGTCAAAATCATCTTTATTCAAAGTCAACCTTAATTCTCTGTCTGTCTCTCTCTCTGTCTCTGTCTCTATCTCTCTTTCTTTCTCTTTGTTCCTCTCTCTCTCTCTTTCTGTCTCTGTCTCTGTTTCTCTCTCACTGTCTATCATCTCTGTCTCTCTCACTCACCCCCCCCCCATAAATTCCCATAATAGGAAACTATCAAGTTCTTTATCACCTTAAGGATATCTTCTCTTTAAATTTTAAAACTCTTCTCAACCTGGCCCACTCTACCTATCCCCTGCCATAGGTCAATGATCACATCTATGCAGATGAATCAAAATCAATACCTCCAATCCAGATCTGACTCGAACTGCTTCCCTATCATCTCTACTCAGATGTTCTAGCTGGCACCTGAAATGGATGACGTTTAAACCAAACTGCCAAAGAGCCATAGACTACCAGAGTTTGAAGAGACCATGGAGACAGTAGAGTCTCATTTTTCAGAAGTGGAACCTGGACCTCAGAGGTGAAGGGACTTGATTAGTCACCTGGTGACTTAGTCATAGATCCAGGTGGAGACCCTAACACTTGTAATATTAGCGTGCTCTCCTTCACCCAACACTGCTTCACAAACTCTCTGCTCCCTCCTCCCATATCCTATCTATACTTATGATCCCAAATCGCTATTTCTGTTGTTGATGCCATCTTATCCCTCAGGCATGAAACCTCAGTTGTCTCTGACTCTGTGCTCCCTCTCACATTCAAACTCTCTTCTCCTCCTTTCATGCTCTCCCTGCCCCAGTGTCCAGTACCCACAACATCTCTGGAATCCTTCCTTTCCTTACCAGGTTAGCTGGGCCACTGGCAAATGCCTCATTCTTCAGCCCCATAACAATCTCAGACTCCTAATCCAGGGCAAATATATGCCCATTTTGTTTCTCCTTCACCCTGGCACCTGATCTGTGCTCCCCAAAGGGGCTCCCAGGATCTCAGGAGAGATAAGGAACTAATTACATATTGCAGACCTTGTAAATTATCTCTTCCTTCTCTCTAGAGCTATAAAGGGTGGTGCTGGTGACTGGGGATTAACCTCTGGGTGTGAGATTCAGAGGATACCAACAGCCCCATCTTGGGACTATCCCTCAGGTGAGGTCTTCAGCTCATTCCGCCTTGCCAGAGACACAAAATTCCAAGTTTCAATTTTTCCTTTTTTCCCTGGAGACTTTGAGATGGATCTGGAAGGGACACAAACATTGCACATAGCATGTTGGAGCTGGAAGATACCTTAGACCATAGAGTATTCTGGTGGAAGAGAGAATATAGAATGTTAATGCTGGAAAGGACCCAAGAATATATGACCTAAAATATTAGGGCTAAAAAGAACCTTGAATATAATTTATTTCAACCCTTTCATTTGTAAAGATAAGTGAAGCCCATAGAAGGAGAATGACTAGTTGAAAATCAAACAGCTGAATAGTTTTGGCCCTGAGAGTAGAGCCCAGCCTTTGGAGTCTAAAACAACTATTTAACATGGCCCCAGTAGAATATAAGTTCCTTCATAATAGGGCCTATTTTGTGTTTGTCTTCCGATCCCCAGAGACTTGCACAATGCACATATTAGTTGTTTATTGAATTGTCTTGCCTGAACAAAGGGAGCAAGACCCAGAGGGTCTAAGCTCCATTGGGTTTACTAGATCTGAGTATCTTCAATTTGTGCAAAATGAGGAGAATTCTGATTCCAGAAGTCAGACCTCTTGACTTCCTGTCCAGTAGTCTTCCTTATTGCATTCTGAACCATACTTGTGACATTTTCACCTGGAAAAATTTTGTTCAAAGTATCTATCAGGGGTTCGGGAGTGAAGGGTTGGGGGAACTGTGGCCAAACATGTACCACAGAAAGGAGGGGAAGTTTCCATTTCCTTGGTGCCTGAAAGAAGAAGGTAGGTAGTCAGTTCTCCTCTTTCAAGCAGAGAAATTCATATTCATTCCATTGTTCCCATTCTTTAAAAAGGGGCAACTTAACATTAGAAGGTAGTTCATTCAGCCAATAAACATTTATTAAGTGGCTACCATATATATATATATGACAGTCCCTGCCCTCAAAGAGTTTATAGTCTAATGAGAAAGACAACATGGGAACAACTCTGTACAAACAAGATATAGAGAGGATTTTTGTTGTGAGGTCTTCAAGAGGAGAAGTACCTTGAATCAGGTGTGTCAGTAAGGACAGTGAACCAGGAATCTAGTGTGAGGGGTTCTAGTCTAGCTTGGAAACTTGGTGGCCATATGACCTTCCAGCATCTATCTATTTTTCTCTTTGTAAAATGAGGAATGAAGACTATGTAAAGAATCTCCATGTTCCCTTGCAGCTCTCATATTCTATGTGCTATAGACTACTGATTTTATTCTATTCCACTGATTGTAGTTTCTTCTTTTTGCCTTGAGTCACTGGGATTTCTCCTGGTTATGCAGACCCAAGTCCATTCTGCTTTATCCTCTCCCTCTCCTCCTTTTCCACAAAATCCTAGGTCTTCAGACTCCTAGGTCACTGTGGGCTGAGCATTTCATGACCCTCTCCCCAACAATTCAATTCAGGAAGTATTTATTAGATGCCTACTATGTGCAAGGCAATGTCCTAGGAATTTTAGATACAATAGCAAAAATGGAACAACCCGGCCCTCGAGGAGCTGACATTTTATTGGAAAGAATTTGTATCTAATTTTATTATTTATTATTATTATCTTATTTTTATTATGTTCCATATTATTATTTATTATTATTTGTTATGAGGCAATTCGGGCTAAGTGATTTGCCCAAGATCACATAGCTAGTAAGCCTCAGGCGCCTGAGGTTGGATTGAAGCTCTGGTTCTCCTGACTTCAGGGGGGGTGCTTTTGACTCACATACATCACTCTCCCCTGACAGTCTACATGGAGTTGAGACATCATTTGAAGAATCAAATGAATTAAATATGTCAACTATTTTTCAAATCTTAAAGTATTATTTAAATGCTAAAAATTAAAATGAATATCAGTAATCCACATTGTTTTTCTTTGAACCATGGAGTACTGGGAGCGCAATGCTTCCTGGCTTTAGAAGGAAGGTCACCTTTTACTAAGTTCTACAAAGAAACCAGGACTCTTCATGCACTCATGAGTGCTGACCACTTTTGGGGAACAAAACGGGCCTTAGGGGGAAGGAGAGGAATGAGGGAAGATACAAAGGAGGAGAGGATAAAAGAGTGGGAAGACAGAGTTCTTGAGATCAAAGAGTCCATGGTCTGAGGGGAAGACACTCGGCCTCTCAAGGAGCCCCAGTATGAGGAAGGGAAGGAGTATAGTACTTGCCTTCAGGAAACCCTTGATCTAAGGAGCTGAGAAGGGCCGTGCTTTTAGGGAATGATTCATGATTTTTCAAAACCTCAAGTTTTCAGTAGATCTGTGAGCCCTCCAGGCTCCCTTCCTCTAGCTTTATATAACACAAACTCAGTTCCTTTTCCATTCATGTATCTGGTGATTCAGTGGATAAAGACCTTGGTTTGCAGTCAGGAAGATGTGCATCTAAATCCAGCCTCAGATACTTACCACTTATGTGACTCTGGAGCAAGTAACTCAATTCTGTTTGCCTCAGTTTCTTCAATTGTAGAGTGGGGATGATAATTGCACCTACTTCCTAGGATTGCTGTGAAGATCAAATAAGGCAAAGTTTGTTAAAACAGCAATAACCACAACAACACTTAGCACAGTGCCTAGAACATAATAGGTGTCCTATAAATGCTCCTTACCACTTGCACTACTTCTTAGGTGAAATGCTTCATTGATAATATACATCAGTTTACTTATGTTCACTATGTTTCCTCCATTACTCTTTGGAGCAATTGATTCTTTGGATCCTGGGGTGTTTCTTGATTTACATAGTGTCACTAGATAAATTTTGATGTTAAAAAATATAGGCTTTTCCTTCAGGAATAAGGGATCGTTTGGGATCATTCCTTGCACAATTGTTCCAATGGGAATCTAGCTTTGTCTCCTTCAGTTCCATTCTAGTCACTGATCATTGTCAATCCACAATGCTGATGGACCATAAATATGAGCTGAAATCCATGGTGACCTTCCAACTGTATATCATAAAATAGGTATTTATCATCCACTTGATATTCCCTGAATAGATAGTTAGGTGAGACATTTAAAGTGATTATGTATCTCATTTAGGAATCTGCAACATTCTGGGGTTTAATGTAAGGCCATCCACAAATAGAAGTATCTCTCTAACTCTAGACAACCCCTTTCCCATTTGCATTCTGCACTGGACATCGCTTGTGACAGTGATGAACATCATCCATGAACATATGTCTCCTTGCTTTATTCCTTGCTGGATAATGGTGTCATTGAAAAACATTTCCGAGGGATTTTGAAAGATTTTACATATGCATGAGACATACTTTGAAAGAGGAAAGCATTTAGGTGACTGTGCTCTATCAAATGAAATGCCTTTTAATAATCAACAAACAGTAAATATACCAGTCATGTATTTTCTTCCCTTTTCTGTCCCTTGCGTGACCATAAAGCTGCAATCATAGAACATTATTTGTGAAAACCTTCTTGTTCCCTTTGCATACTTTCAGTGAAGATTCTCCTTATAGGGGTAGATTATTTCTTTTTTAAGTTAACAATTAACCAATGTAGTTTACTTAGCTGTAGCAGGGGAAGGACATCCAGAAGAGGAAAAGGATATTCCCTAAGGGTACAATGGATTTAGTTGAGTGCAACTTTCTTGTGCCAATGTTCATAATACTGCACAAATGTTGGTCACAAAGCTTTAGGAAAGAACCCCAGCCATTTGTGTCCTGGTTGCTGCTTTTGTGTTTGGAAGACTAGGAAGTGATGTCCACAGCCTCAGCCAAGTAAATCTCAGGGACAGTTGTGATACCTTTAAAGGAAAAACTAACATAATCTGCTAGGAGGGGTGGTGGATATATATACATATAAGTGCATATGTTCAGATGCCACATATATATACACATGTATGTATATATGTGCAGTGTACGTATACTTTTTTCTCAAAAAGATTTTGTATAGATGGGAAAGTAGCATATAGGTTACTAGTTATTAATATTTTCTCAATTGCTTTTCTCCAGGGGTAATAATAATATTCATGATTTTTTCAAAGAACTTAGTATTCTCCTTTATTTCAGTTATTTTAAGAATTAATTGCTTAATGCTATGTCCTCTCCTTTATATGTCTTCTCTACATGTGCTTGTTCTGATCCAGCTGCTTTTCCCATCTTTGTTTTCTTCAATGCCATTTCTATTTCCTCACACAGCACTTAGGATGACTTAAACACACATAAGAAAAAGTAATTTGAAAAAGCCTTCAAGAGATATAAAACATCCTAAATCCGGAGGGATTTGGGGCCAACTATCTGGATGAGTGCCATGGGGAAATGGAGCAAAGAAATGATTAGAATTTAGAGAGGCTAATCCAAGAGATCTTCCTGGAGGAGGTAAAGATGCTAGAGAGATTTGAAGGCAGGAAGGACAAGGCTTAGGATGGGAGGAAGATGGGGAGGGTCGTAGTGTTCAAGCTAGCAGATTCTAGATAAAGATTGTCTTTTCCAACACCCTCAAGAAATTTAGGCTCAGAGAAGTCGATTAGCCCACATTCATACAGTTAGTGCATAACAGGACTCCTCACCACAAATTCAGTGATTTTCCCAGAATGCCACGAAGCAGAGCTGAAACCGAGGCAGGGAGACAGGGCAAGCAGGGCATTTGCCTCAGTGAAGGGGAATGTAAAGGAGCCAGGTGACAGCACTTGACTCTGTCTAAGGAAGAAGATGGGCTACAACCTGGTAGCTTGGGAGAGCTAAGATAAGGTGAACCTGAGGATGATGAGATTTGGGGCAGAAAGGAATCTCCTCCTGGGGGAACAGTGGATTTTAGCTCAGGCTTTATCTTTGGAGTTTTTTAGGGGATAGTTTGTAGGTCAAGGCTGAGCTCCCACTGGGCCTGGGCTTTGACTCTGACTGTGGTCCAGGTCCGGTGAGCTAGGCTTCTCAATGACAGTAACAGTGAAACTTCAGGGGCCTTACTGTGCACTGTTACATCTGGGAAGGAGAGCAATCTAGCTGGGCAAATCCTGGGGAACCATCGCTAGACTCCCAAATGGAGATTTGATTAGAAACATTGGATCAAAAGTAAAATAGGCAATCCCGTAAGTTAAGATGAGATCTGTAGAGGCCAGGTACCAATCTGCTCCCCAAAGATGGGTCTCCTGCCTCTTGGTACCATCCTTCCTGGGTCATCACAAGAAATGGGGGGAAGGGAGCGCAAAGGGTCATGGACCTTCAACTCCTTTTTGAAGGGCCGAGCCTTTCTAGGAATGAATGTCTCTTCCTTCCTAATGAGAATATAGTTTCTTTCAGAATTTTGCTCTTTTAAGAGGCTTGGGCAACTTGGCGCTTGAATCAAGAGTCACCCCTTCCCTTTCCCTGCTCAGCTGCATGTCCAGGGTCAGAAGGCCAAAGGCCTCTGCACAGGAAGGGCCAGTTCCCGAGGGAGGTTAGACTTCCACCTGGCTGACAGAGCCAGGAGTCCTGGGTTCTACCTTTGCTTTCACACTGTTTTCGACTTCTGCATTTTACCCTGAACCCTGAACCGAGGTCAGACAAAATGGTCTCTAGTTTCTTTTTGACTCTTCCCCACTTCAAGTCATTTCTGTAAGAGCTAAACAAGCCTTCTTCCATGAGTTTGAGTAAATATCTTCCCCTGTCTGGAATTTCCCTCCTTTGTTTATCCTGTATAACATAAAGAAGCTGAAAGCTATGATCACCAGGGTTCCTCACAGCTCTGACCTGATCTTTAGAGAATTCATGGAGGAGGGCACAGATGATGGTTTATGTCTTCTTTAAGTCCCTTTCTAAAAAAGCACTTCTCTTTTGCCATAAAGGTCACCCCTGACCTCCAGCCCAAACCCACCTAAAGTGATCAGGTTTCTTGGAGTATGAAGAAACAACTGACCTTTGCACCTACTTAGAAATCATTGTTTTTAACAATATTTTATAATATGGAGAAATCCAGATATAATCATCTCTAATAATACATGTCTACGGGTCAATACTACTTTGTAAATTATACATTAGATAATTTCCAGGGACAAGCAGGGACAAATCACTAGAAAATTTAAGTGACTTGTTCGGGGTCACACAGACTGGAAGCATCAGAGGAGGGACTGTTGTGAAGAATAATTAATTAAAAAGGAAGCTGCCAGTTGGTGTCCCCAGCACTGGTCTTGTAGGACCCAGCAGCTCCCACCCGCTTCCCATATGGTTCCTGGTGTTTGCCCCATGAGCAGGGATTGCTGTTATGGTCCTGCCTCCAGGAAAGGCAATGATAAAATCACACAGGAGAACTGAGTGTCAGTCAGCAGGCTGGCTGGTCAGGAGTGGAGGCAGCAGAGGGAGGCTCCAGAGGCAGGGTGGGGAGACGGTTAGAAGAAGGGGAGGGAGTGCAGAGGCTCTGTGCAGCATCACTGCTGCTGACAGTTGCCTTCTCTCTCCCTGCAGTGTTTCACAGCTCCCCAACGTTGGCAGACAAAGATGAATCACTCACCCAAAGTGATAGCAACACATTTTGAGTCTGGAGAGGGAGTAATGAGAGGAAAGAAGAGGAGGAAGAGAAAGAAGAGAAGAGAAGAGAGGGAAGGAATGAAGAGGAGGAAGAGACAGAGAAAGAAAGAGAGAGAGAATTAAGAGTAAAAGGAAGGGGGAGAAAGGGAGAGAAGGAGAGAGAAGAGGGATAAAGGGAGAGAGGCAGAGGGAAAACGGGAGACAGAAAAAGGGAGAGAGGCAGAGGGAGAAATGATTGCGTGCAGTAGTCCGCCTTCCTCCCAGCCCTCCTTCCTTCTGCGCCTCACAGTTGGGGCTGGTGTACCTTTGTCACCCTTGGCAGGGACGAGGAGAGCTCAGGTGCCTCAGCCAAGCTCCAACCCTGTCCTGAGGGTTTTCCTGGGTCCCTGCCTTCCCAGGCCTGACGCCTCATGATGTCCTCCTCAGTGCCCCACCGGGCTCTAACATCTTTTGGCCAACACCTATCCTGCTCCTGAGCCCCACTCTGTCTGTCTGTCTCTGGGTCCCTCAGTCCCCTCATCCCCCTGCTCTCCTCTTAATGCAATCCCTTCATTTTACAGATGTGTAAACAGAAACCGAGATCAAAGGATCCTTCCAAGGTCACCCAGTGAGTCAGTGGCAGAGATGGAAGCAGAACCAGCTCTCGCAGCTGGTCCCCCACCCTGCTCTGGCCGAGCCCCAGAAGATGGGAGCCCTGACCAGAGATTTTAGGCCGGCTCTGCTGTTAGGTGGGGGTGGGAATTGGGCCCTTGGTGGGGGGAGGGCAGAAGAAGCCTCCTAGGAGAAGGATGGCTCCCCCCCCATCTCTGATAAGCAGAGAGAGGATAAAATTACCTCCTTGTCCTTTTTGTGTATCTCCCCATCCGACACAGGGCTGAAGATAAAAAATGAACGACACGGAATCCAATCTCCTCAGGAACGCTGAGCAGAGCGGGGGGAGAGAGAGAACCATCTCATTGCCCATCTCATATTTATTGGCTCATAATTGAAGGCAGGCTCCAGATATCCCAGGCCCGAGGCAAGATGAATGGGGATGATCACTTGTGGGGGGGAGGGGCGCAGCACACTGAGACTGGCCTGGGGAAGGAAGGATTCAGAACGAGTCCTGCCTGTGTGGGCTCATTCAGTGCAGGCAGGAGCACTGGAGGTGATAGAAAAGGCAGGAGAAGCCTGGCTGGGGGTCCCAGCTCTGCTTCTCAGGAGCTTTCTGTGACCTCTCTGGGACTGTTTCCCCAAATGGAAGAAAAAAGGCTGTTAACAAAACATAACAAGAGGGAAAAAAGGATGGGCAGACTCTAACCCTAATTCTGCCAGCTAATACTTGTATGCCTTGGGGCAAGCCACTCTATTTCTAAGTCTCAGTTTTCACCTGTTTAAATCAAATAGACTACAGGGCCTCTAAGGTAATTTGCCACTCGTAATTCCCACCATGGCAAGGTTCCTTCCTGCTGTGCTACCTACAGTCTATGTTCTAAGCTGCCACCATTTTTTATATCTTTTTCTGTTTGCTCTTTGCCCTGGTCAAATCTCGTTTGGAGAATTTAAATCCTTTCTGAATGCAATGGCTGAGGAAAAACAAGCTTGAAAGAGTCCCATTAATCAATCCACAAGCCTTTCTGAAGCACCTGTTCTGTAGGTTGGATGAGCACTTGTCAGAAAGGGCTTCCTTTCATAGATGAGTTGTTTAAGATGACCACTGAGCTCCCTCCCAGTTCTCAGTCCCCTGCTGTCCACCCTCTCTCTCTCCCTTGGCCCATATGACCAGCCTGCCTCCTTATCTGATGATAAATGTCCTCAGTGATGTTCCTTTCGGTCATCTGTGATTTTGATTATTCAGAGATTGTGAAGTTCTCAGATTTTCAATCATAGAACATTTGCTGGGAAAACATTGCATTGAAAAATGAGTCTTTCAAATATGGTAATACATTTTGCATGATTGAACGTGTTAACCTATATCAAATTGCTTACTGTCTCAGTGAGGAGGGAAGTGAGGGTGAAAGAGAGAAAATTTGGAGCTCAAATGTTTTAAAATGAATGTTAAAAGTTATCTTTGCATGTGATTAGAGAAAATAAGATATTCCTTAAAAGTAAATACATGAAATTTGATTAGTTTTAGTTGGAAAAAGAAAAGAAAAGTGGATCTTTGCATCAGGAAGTTTATTAAAAAGTCCTACAAAATTTCCCAACTATCTCAGTCTCTTTGTCTTACACAAGTTTGAGTCACTTTAACTCTCATTTCCAGTATTTCAAACAGATGTGTTGATGTCCTAACTTAGTGTATTGATCATGGGACTGAATGTTGTAACGTGAAAAATAAGCATTTTTTACCCATTTGTGACTTTTCCCCTCCTGTATAGGTTTTTAGGCTTTTCTCTTTTGAATAAACCCTGGATCCATAGGGGAGACTTTAAAAATAAGTTTTTTTATTATAGTTATCTTTCAAAGGTAAATGGAGTGGCATCTGAAAACTAGAGGCCAGGGAATGTGACTTTCCATTCTGCCAGATTTCCAGAAGTTTTTGTTTTCTTTCAAAGAGAAACTTTGTGAGCATTTACAAAGGGGAGCAATGATCCCTAAAAGCCAGAATAGCTTCATTGAGAACGGGTCATGCTAGACTGAACTCATTCCCTTTATTGGACAGTGTTACTTGCATGGCCAACCAAAGAAATGCTGTAGATATTCTTGAATTTCAGCAAAACATTTTGGTTCCTTCTATTCTTGTGGACACTGTGGGCTAAATGATAGCATTGTAAGGGAGTTGGAGACCTGGGTGGTTGTCTAGACCCAACAGTCATAAAGAACTAGAATGGCTTCATCTAGAACAAATCATGTGAGGCTAATCCTATTTTCTTTCTCTCTTCTTTTTTCTTTCTTTTTTTGCTACAGGATTACTAATCCAGTAGAAGAGGATAATGCTATGGTTTATCTGTATTTTACTGATAACCTTTTATGGCATTCCTGAGGACCAGATAGAGATGTGATCTAGGCAATAGTTTGGTTGATACATCTGGAAAGGGTGAATGGTCAATCCAAAAGGGGGTCATTAAAGGATAATGGTTAGGTGTTGCCATAGTAACCACCAGCATAGGATGCTGGACTTGGAGTCAGGAAGATTCATCTAATTGAATTCAAATCCAGCCTCAGACACATAATAGCTATGTGACCCTGGACAAGTCACCTAACACTGTCTCAGTTTCCTCATCTGTAAAATGGGATAGAGAAGAAATCACAAACCACTCCAATGTCTTTGCCAAGAAAACCCCGCATGGGGTCACAAAGAGTCAGACATGACTGAAGTGACTGAATAACAACAAAAGCTTGGAAGGAGGTCTCCAGGGAAGTGGCCAGAGATCTCTTTAAAAAGTTTATTTCATGCTTGGGCAAAGGCATAGATAGCAGGCTGATCAAGTCAGCATACCGCACAAATTTGGAGGGAGAGTTAAACACACTGGGTGTCAGATGAAATCCAAAAGGTTGGGAGAGCTCAGAAAAATAAGCCAAATTCTAACAAGAAATGCAATGGGTACAAATAAAGGTTATCAATTTTCATTGAATATTCATTCAACCATGAATTTATTTAAATAATAAATAAACATTTATTAATTGCCCACCACATGCCAAGCACTATCCTAGATCCTGGGAGTTCAAAGCCAAAAACAGAACAGTCCTGGCTGTCAAGGAGACTATATTCTACTAGGGGGAGATGTTATGTACCAAGATAAGTAAAAACACAATGTAGACAAATGAAATATAAGGTATGTTCAGGTATATAGGGGAGCAGTAATAGCTTGGAAAATCAGCAAAGATCTTTTGTAGGAGGAAGTACAGGGGTTGAGTTTTGAAGGAAGATAAGACAGGAGCAAGAAGTGAAGACCTTCCAAGAACGGAGATAGATTGTGTAAAACACGGGGGTGGGAGTTGCTGTATATTGGCCACATCAAATAGGTTCATTTGGCTGGAGCATAGAGTATGAAATTAGTTTGGAAAAATAGGTTGGAGACAGATTGTGGCTGGGCCTTAAATATCGAACAGAAGAGACTGTATTTTATGCTAAAGACAATAAGGAGCTACTGAACTTTATTATGACATGATCAGGCATTACATCACAGGGTCATGCACTCAGAAAAGGAGAGATTACAAAGCCTAATCCCTTCATTTACAGAAAAATAAACGGAGGCATACAGAGATGAGGGGATTTTTTCAGAGTTACAGATGGCTAATGGCTCTAAGTCCACTGAAGGCTGTTCTCACGGTCTGTTCTTCCCACTGCACCCTTGTGCACCTAGGCTCAGAAAACTGACTGAACAAATGCACATGAAATAGGGGAGGTGTGGCTAGACAGTAGTTTGTGTGAGAAAGGTCCAATTTTTTTTGTAGACTGAAAACTCAATATGAGTCAACAGTGAGAAGCAGTAGCTGAAAAAAGAATGCTATCCTCGGCAGCATTAATTGAGGAATGGTGTTTAGAACAAGCAGGGGGTGTGGTTTTGGAGACTGGATGAGGAGGGGTTGGGGAGTGGATTAATTGTTTTAATGTACTTTGACTTAATCAAGTTCTGCGTGCAGTGCTGGAGAAGTTCTGGGCACTGAGTGACACCATGAGTAGAGTGCTGGGCTTGGACTCAAGAAGACCTCAGTTTGAATACTGCCGCAGGTACTTATTGGTGTGACTGTGGACAAGTCACTTAATCTATCTGAACTTCAGTTTCCTCATCTGTAAAATGGAGATAAGAAAAACATTAATCTCCGGGGGTTGTTGTGAGGAGCCTTGTAGAATGTTTTACCAGCCTCTGTTATCCTTTTGATAAGCCAGAATGAGTCTAGATGTGGGCAATTGGAATGGTACTAGGAATTACAATGTAATAGGATTGATTAAAGGGAATGGGGATGCTTAGGCAGGAGAAGAGACTTATGGGGAACATGACGGCTGTCTTCAAATATTTTATAAAAGAACTGTCGATTTAGAGTAGGAAAGACTAGCTCATCTAGACCCCCTTTTTACAGAGCTGAAAAAATGAAATCCAGAGAAGTTATCTGCCCAAAATTCACACAAGGTAGCAGGGATTGGAAGCATGGTTTGAGACCAGGTTCTCTGACTCTTAAAAGCAATGTTCTTTGTTTTCTGTTTTTCACTGCACGAGTCACATGGATAAAAGATTGGGTTTATTTTACTTAGCAAAGGGAAGAAATAAGAATCACGGGATCAAAGTGAAGAGCAGTGGATTCAATTACATTTTAATATAAAGGGAAAACTCCCTAACAATTAGAGTTTTCCCCAAAGTTAAATGGATAACTTTGGGAAGGGAGATGATTTCTTCTCCCTGGAAATCTATAAGGGAAGATGGAGTGTCTTCTTATTGGGAATGCTTTAGGGGAGATTATTGTTCAGGTTCATGGTAGACGAAACATTTGAGATTTCTTTCAGCTCTGCGTTTCTGGGATCCTCTGATTAAATCTTAGCTCGGACTGGTTTAGCTCAACCCAGCTCTGATTTATTGGCTTGTTCATTACATAAGCACTTTCAGACAGAGTAGAGAGGTGGTTGTTGGAGACATCTCCGCCCCCGCTTCCACTGGGCTCTGAAATAAAATTTTCACTGTTGTCCTTCAAACTCTGCTATTCTGATCAACATCATCGCCATCTTCCCAGACGGGCAGCTCTATTACTTAATCCTGGACAAGTTGTTTCTCTGGATCTCAATTTCTTCCTTTGTAAAACAAACAAACAAACAAACAAAATCCCCCAATACAAGAGGGTCTGAAGTAGAGTATCTTTAAAGATCTTTTCAATCCAAACCTTTTTACATTCTAGGTCCCTTTTGGCTCTAAATCCTATGGATTCCTCCCCCTCTCACCTGCCACAGTCAATCAGCTTCTAAGTCCTGCCAGATCTATAGAAGGTAGCATCACACAGTGAATTCACTGGCTCTGTGGTCAAGTAGTCTCAGGCTAACATCCTACCTCTGACACTTATTCCCCTGGATACATCATTTAACTGCCTTGGGGTTTATTTCCCTCATATGTAAAATGGTGGGGTTGGACTAGATGGCTTCTGACGTCTTTAGCTCTAAATTTGTGGTTTCATAATGTTCTTGGATTTAGCCTCTCTGATCTTCTCACATACCTGGAGTATTGTAATAACTCCCTAACTGACCCCCTGTCTCTGGTTCCCCTCCAGTCCATCATCATGCATATACTTCCAGAATCATCTTCCTACAGTTCAGCTCTGATCACATCCCTTCCCTCTGAGGAAGGTTTTGTAGTTCACCAAGAGAACAACAAGCTATAATGACATCTAAGGATCTCTAGGTTTTACCATCTTTTCAATTTTATTTCTTCCCCAACCCTGGAGTCACCAGTGTTTACCAATGGAGTTCAAATTTTTATCATCTCAAGCCTGGATTATTATCATAGCTTAATGATATTGCCATCTCTCTGATTACATCTTTGCCTTGCTAAAAGATCTCCTGTGATCAAGTTCTTAATATAATATTCAAGGATCTTCCTATCTATGGTCCCTTCTCTAGCTTAGTTAATTTGTCTCTATTCTCACAGGGTATGTTAATTCTCATTTGAGGAACCCAGTTCACATGAATAAAATTCTCTGCTCTCTGTCCTGACTTCCTAGAGTCTTCCTATATTTCAATAAAAAGAAAGGAAAGCTAACTTGATCTTCTTCTCTAATATTCCAGTGGATATATGATGTCATGGCAGCATATCATAACTCATTCACTCCTGCCCATCTCTCCTGTAAGGCTCTCGTCTGTATTTTGTGATAAATTCACTAAGAGGGTC
Organism: Sminthopsis crassicaudata; assembly: GCF_048593235.1. Lineage (NCBI taxonomy): Eukaryota > Metazoa > Chordata > Mammalia > Dasyuromorphia > Dasyuridae > Sminthopsis > Sminthopsis crassicaudata. The sequence continues at coordinate 512,699,538 of NC_133619.1, forward strand.
CTCCCGAAGTGCTTGGCTGAGCTGTAGTGTCAGACTGATAATTTAATCCCGAGGTTGGGGATGATGGAGCATATACAGCATGTTGTACAAGTAAGTCCTCTAGGACCTCTTTAACTCTGAGGCTTTGAATCTTAAGACGGAATACAGGTTTGGATTAACTTAAAAATTAATTCATAGTTATATAGCACCTTGAGACTTACCAAGTACTTTCAGTCAATCAGTGAATAGGTATTATCATATGCCTACTACATACCTAGGATCCATGAATATAAAATAATATAAATAAGAAAGTGAGCTAGGGACTGGTTGTGGGTAGAATGAGAATCAGGGATTGAATTAAAGCCCAAATGTACCTGTTTCTAAATAATGCCTCTGTCATTTTGGGAGGAAGATTCTTGAGTCATGAAATATAACAACTCCCATTATTATAGAGCTTCACAATTTACAAAGGCTACTTTTAAAATTCAATTGGGATTCATACTTCATGTCCCCCTCACAGTGAAAGGCTATCCTTCCAGAGCTTGGCCACCCCTTCTCCTTCAGGATTCTTGGAGACCCTGAGATCAGGGAGATAGTTTTCCTAATAATATATCTTACAAGCCCCTACCTGTGTGCTCCCCTCAGTAATTTTCAGTCAATATAAATTAGCCAGCTAGACTTCTTTTTTTTCATTAAAAGTATTTACTAAAGTGGTGTAAGGGGGAACATTGGTTATAAAATATGTGCCTCCTAACCTCCAGATTTGAAACACACTCTCTTACAAGTATATACAGTGTCTACAGAAAAGTGAATTTGAGCTGAGACAGCTCACATGGCAGAGGTACAATCTCACAGCCCTTGATTATCTGAAGTTTGAAGGCCTTTCTCTTTTAAAAATTTTTATTCATCATTTCTTCTGCAGCATCTTTCTTATTCTCCATGATTTCTAAAAAGATCACTGACAATGGTTCTGTAATTACTTTTATCAGTTATTTCACTATCCTGTTGACTCAAATTCACTGAGACCAAGCTTGATCCTTTCTTACCATGTCTTCATTTATGTTTGATGTCAACTCCCTGCTAACCTTTAAAAGTTTTGTTTCCTTTTTGAAAATCAGAGCAACCATTCTCCTTGGCAAATAAAATATTCCAAATATCATGTTTGAGTTGAATATCATGGAATCTCAAATTAGAAGGGATCTGAGAGATCACCTAGTCTAACCTGTTCCTAAGCAAGAATCCCCTCCCCAACATCACTGAAAAGTAGTCTTCCAGGAGACTTTCAGTGAAAGGGAACTCACTGCTTCCTAGAGGCAGCTAACTGGCACAGTAGATGGATTGCTAGACCTAGAATCAGGAAGACTTGCATCTCAATTTGGTCTCAGATTCAAGTCTGATTTCAAGCAAAGCTCTAAGAACAAGAGAAAATTTGCTGGCTGGGTGACTCTGGTCAGTGCACTTTGACTCAGTTTACCTTATCTGAAAAATAAGGATAATGATAGCATCTGCTCTATCATAGAGATATGAAAATGAAATGAGGTAATGTGCTTTATAAACTTTGAAGTATTATATTAATACTAGCTTTTATTATTCCTAAGTTAGCTCATTCCTTTTTTAGAGAACATTAATATATAGATTTTCATTATATCCAGCCTAAATCTGAAAGAATTCTCACTGAAAATCCTTTTTGCTGTGTGTACCCTCATTGCCTCACCCTGCTTTCTGGCAATCGGTGACTGGATAATCCTATGTATAAAACAGTTACCTGATTTTTTTCTCAAGATTATCATTTACCTTTGCTGAATTATCATTGAGCACTGACTACTTAAACAAGGGCTTCACCCTAAGGCCTTCATCTCTTTTTTTTCTCACCAGCTTCCAACTCTCTCTTGAGAGCAATCTGACATTACCTCAAGGGCATTTCTACTTAAATGGGATCTAAAACTCAACAAGGAGAAAGCTCATTTGTTTACAATCCCATTCCCTTGACTTTCCCTCTTCCTTTCCCTATTCCCCCATCTAATCAGTTTTCAAGTCTTTTTTCAATTTCTCTCCCAAACTTCTTACATTTGTCTCCTCTCTATCCACACTAATTCATGCCCTAATCATTTCTTACCTGGATTTGAATTTAGACTCCTATTTTATCTTTCTGCTTCCCTTCTCAAGCTACTCTTCGTACAATTGCAAACTATATAGATTCCTAAAACATAAATGTTTCTTTGTCAACCCTTTCTCACTCAAATATCTTTGTTGCCTCAGACTTAGAGGATAGAATACAAAGTCATCAACCTGGCATTTGAAAATGCTCTCCAGAAAATTGCTTTCATCTGCCTTTCAAATATTTTTTCATATTGCTTCCCTTCTGAATTTTCATTCCAGTCAAACTGTCTCCTAGATATTCTCAGTACATGATAGTCCATGCTTTTACACAGGTGGTCTGCCATGTCTGGATTGCACTCTCTTGTCATCTCTCTCTCTTGGAATCCTTAGCTTTCTTCAAGACACAACTCAGGTGCCATCTCTTACACAAGGTTTTTCCTGATTCCTTCTGTGAATACTTTGTGTGTATAAAATATCATATATGTATACAGACATATAAGAACATATATAAATATACTGCACATATGCATATATAATATAGACATATATGTGTGTGTGTTGTGTGTTTTATTTATAAATATTATACTTATATACTTATCTGCATTCATATTATATTCCCCCAGTAAAAGGTAAGCTCTTTTAGGGGAGAGAATTTTTCATTCTTTATTGTGTCCCCAGGCTACAATATATTGCCTGACACGTGCACAAGCTTATAGTGCTTGACAAATGTTGTTTGAATTTTCAAAAATATTGAATTCAAAGAATTTTCTTCATTGATGCAGTCTAGGAGCTAGCTAGCCACCTAAGGCCTTGGTGACTTGCTGGGGCATTGAAAATTTAACTTTGTATCAAATTCAGGTCTTAAATCCAGGTCTTCTTGACCCAAAAGCCAGCCTCTATCCACCACTTGATGCTACTTCTTCCTTACTTCTTATGCAATTCATTAAAATGAAGGTTAATTACATTAAGTAGGGTTCACCAAAGAAGATAAGTGATGTCTTTAATCATATTTTCATTTATTTATTCATATAATTACTGTATCTATTATGTGCAAGGTACTATATTATATATTGAAGGTAATAGAAGATAGGAAGATATTTTCAAAAGGGCTTCTATCATCAGAATCTACATTATAGTAATCTGACACATATTATTACCTTTAGAGGAATATTTACCTTGAAACCCCACTTTGATAAAAAATAGCTCTTTGCTTTTGTCTAACATCTGTTCCCAGATTTTGACAAAGCTCAAAGATCAAGAAAAAAAAATAAATAAAGGCCAATTTGTAATTTTTTTAAAAGCACACTTTAACACTTCAGCTTATTGAATATTCCAATATTCAATGTTTCAAATATTTCTGGAAAAATTTATCTTTCCATTTGAAATTTGGTGGAGCTCATCTATTACTGTCCCACTAAAATCATTCAGTAAAGTTTGTCTTCACCCTGCCATTTTCTGATGCCTAGTTATTATCAATATCCAATAAGAAAAAACCTCCGATCCTCTTCTCAAGGAACTTTAAAGATCTACAGAAGAGTTAAGACCTGTTAAGGTCCTTTTGGGTCTCACTCTATCATCTGACATATTTCCTTCCTAGTTTAATGTCATCAGCAAATTTGACAAAGATGCTGAACCATACTGAGTCAAGGGCAGATCACCAGAGCCCTTGCCCCAACACTGATGTTAACCATTCATAATCGCTCTTTGGGTTCAGTTCTTTGACCAATGCTGAACGCATCTGGTTGTCAGATCATCTAACTCATGGTTTGTACATAAAGACAGCATGAACGACTGTTGAAATATACGTGGACAATATAGATAACAGAGGCAACTAGGTGGTACAATGAATACAGTCCCTGATCTGGAGTAAAGAAGATTCATCTTCCTGAGTTCAAATCTGCTCAGACTTGATGTATGACTCTAAGAAGTCACCTAAAGATGTTTGCCCCAGTTTTTTTTTGTCAAATAAGGTCACAAAGAGTCAGACACAGCTGAAAATGACTGAACAAAAACAGCATGACTATAACACTCCCTTTATCTATTGGTCTAGTTACCCTGACAAAGGAGAAAATTAAATTTAATTAATTATATCTCCAATGAAATTATGCTGGATTTTGATGATCACTACTTTCCTTTCTAAATGCTCACCAACCAACCCTTTAATAATGCTTTTTTTTTGGTCCAGGAATCAAAATCAGGATTGCTGGACTAGACCTTCTTCATTCTACCTTATTCCAATTAAAGAAATAAGAACAGCATAGGCCCTTCTTCAGAGCCATAGCATCTCTCACATTCTCAGAAGTCTTTCAGAGATCACTGATACCCGCTCAGCACCTACATCTGCCAGTTTTTTCAGTGGCGGCTACCTGGTACAGTGAACTTGGAGTCAAGAAGATCTGCCTTCAAATCTATCCTCAGACACTTAAGAGCTGTGCAATCCTGGGCAAGTCACTTAATCCCTATATGTCTCAATTTTCTCATCTGTAAAATGAGGCTACTAATAGTACCTGCTTCCCTGAGTTGTTTTGAGCATCCAATGAAATATTTATGGCAGGTTTTGTTTTTTTTTCGGAGGGGAGGGAGAAGGTGAAGTAATTGGGGTTAAGTGACTTGTCCAGAGTTTCACAGCTAGAGCGTGTTAAATGTCTGTGATCATATTTGAACTCAGGTCCTCCTGACTCTGAGGGCTGGTGCTCTATTGTGCCATCTAAATGCCACTGAGATCATATTTGTAAAGCACTTTGCACAGTGTTGCTTAACACATGATAGGTGCTTCATAAATGATTGATGAGCTAATCAGCTGTCTTTTGGGTATAGTACAACAACTGATGACATAAATTCACTAAAGACAGCTAAGTAATCTCTTATCATTACTTATCTTGTATTTTGATTCCCTATTGACAATGAAGAGTCACCATTCTAAAGCCTTTCCTGATCTAGCCTTAGCTACTCCTTTTATACACTTTAGGGTCCAGAGAAAGTGTTTTACTTGCTGCCCTTTTATGATATTGCATTCATTTATTCATTTTCAGTCAACCAAGGAAATTTTCTTTGCCTTCTACATGCCAAACATTGTATTAAGTATTGAAGATACAATAAAGCAAAAAAACAAATAAACAAACAAAAAAAAACTCCCTACATTCAAGGAACTGGCATTTTAATATGGTAGATTATATATATGTGTATATATATATATATGTGTGTGTGTGTGTATATATATATATATATATATATATATATATATATATACACATATATATGTATATATAGTATCTATAAGATACATAAGAGCAGATGGAAGGAAACCTTTGAGAGAAAGCTGTAGCAATTTGGGTGATTGGAAAAGTCTAATATATAGTAAGAATATGCATGACATCCTATTGCTCATCTCCATGGTTTTGCAGATTGTCTTCCATCTCTCTGCTTTAGAGACTGTTTCTTCCTTAATCCATCTTCCACATACCTCCTAAGTTGATTTTACTAAAGTATAGACCTAATCGTGTCACCCCTTGCTAAATAAACTCCAGGAGCTCCCCAGTATCACTGGATTTAAAAAAAGCTTCTTCTCTTGACATTTAACTTGTAACAATCAGGCCCCTTCCCTTCTTTTACAGATTTCTTATACTTTTAATCCTATCCCCATACTCTATGACATAGCCATACTGACCTACTCACTGCTTTGCCTTCACAACATTACATTTTCCATCGCTATTCCAGTTTTTGTTCCTCTTACCTAGAATGTATTCTCTCTTAATCTCTAGCTTTTGAAAATTCCAGTTTCTTCAAAACTTATATCAGGGCTACCTTCTACCTGAATTAAACCTTTCCCGGTGCTCTAGCCACTAAGAATTTCTACAGATTCCCATGTGTACATTTCACAAATTTAAAAAAATAGAAAATGGCCTTTAGTTCCCATGAAAGACTCTGGCCCTGGAGGGTGTCCTGATAAGTTACTCAGTGGAAATACTAGTAGCCAGGCCATGGTTTTCTCTGATGGTTCCATGACTTGGGTGACAATATGATCCCTCCATATGTCAGTAGGTTATGGGGCAAGGAGAATTGCTTATCCAGGTTTAGAAGTTCAGTGATAGCAAATAGTGGAATGGGTGTGGGGATAGGAGAGAGGCAATGAGGAGAGATGGGAAGAGGAAAGGGGAGAGTGGGGGGGAGAGCACACTAGTTTTTGATGTCAGGGGCAGCTCTCTCTTTTGCAGGGTCCTTCTCAATGAGAAAGGCAGGGGGCTGTAGGGTTCTCAGACAACAATGGAGGCCAGCATTCAGAGACCCAGAGTAAAATAGTTTCTTTCCTTTTTTCTGTTCCTTTTGAAGCCAGCCAGCCTTCCTAAGCCAAATAAATTCTGTCTTTTCTCCACAGTCTAAAACCTTTATCCTGTCTATGATGAGAAGCTGTCTTACCCCAAGTTTGATCTTTTTCTTGCCTGAAATATCTAGGGGGAAAAGGCTCCTTCTTGTCCTCACCAATTGCCACTGGCTTCACTTCTTCACAGTGTAAACACACTGATGCAATTCTAACAGGACCGCATGGCTCTTTGGTATTCCACTTCTGTTCCTTCCCTTTGCTTCTTACATATTAACTTTAATTAATGAATTCTTTGTGCAGTTATATCAATCTCTCTAGACAGCTCCTCCCTTTATTCCTCACAAGAAGTATGGTTGTTCATCTCTTCAGGGTTTCATTCTTGAGATTTCTGAATGTTTTAGGGTAGACTTCTGCAGAATTTTAGCCTATAGGATCCACCTTTTCTTTGAACCCCAAAATCTTCTTTCCTAAAATTTAAAGTTCTTTTTAATAAATGCTCAGATTTCTTTTCCACATTAATCATGAACTCACAATTCCTGCATTTTTTTTAAAGTCAAGAGCCTTCATTTTAAGCTATGATCTAGAAAACTGAATCCTTTAATCACATATAATTTTAATGAATTGTTCATTTCAGAAATCTGCTTCCCCCCCCTTCAGAAACCCTATTTTCAGTTGGTAGAAGTGATGTTTTAAAACTTCTTACCCAGGACCTTATAATCCTAATTTACCTGTATCTTGTTTGGGTTCCTTGTCTTGATATTTTATTTTCTCACATGAATCAACAGAGATAAGTAGCTCTTTTTCATGTCCTGGACATGTGCTCCAGAATGACAAGGTATTTTTTAGGGTTTGTCTGATGGGAAGATGGCTCCTTTTGCATGATTGAACACTGCTTTATTTCTTCTTCCTCTGACCCTTACTAGATAATCTCCATCTTGGGAGGTTCCACCTATGGATTGTCCTCATTTTGGGGGCCCAAGAAACTGCATATTCTCAAAGTGTTCAGTCCCCATATTTGGGAAGACCCTAGTTTCTATTACTTGAGGTAGCTAGGTGGGGGAATCATGTTTACAACTCAAGTCAGGAAGACTCAAGTTCAAATCCTGTCTCATATGCTTTACATCTCTCAACTTCAGTTTCCTCCTCTATAAAATGGGAAAAATAATAGCACTACTTAGTTATTCTATCAAATGAGATTTCATATACACACATTATATTTAAGATTCATAAAGCACTGTTTCTCTCTTTTGAGAGGATATGTGTATATAAATATATATATATATATACACATATATATGTTTATGTATTTGGACATATAAACATATATACGCATACATTTATATGTGTGTATGTACATGTCTACATACTTGTACATACACATGTGTGTGTATGTTGTAGTCCTTCTTTCCTTCCTTTTCTTCTTTTACATGTGAGCTTCAACCAGGGGAAGACTATCAGGATAAAGAAGGTACTGAAAAGGATTGGTTGAAGGAACTATATTGAGCTTGGAGAGATAAATCTAAGTGTTGTCTCCAAGTATTGGTAAGAGGACTAGACTTGCCTCCTTGGCCCCAGAAAGACAAGCTAGGAGCAGTAGGGAGGTGGGTTGATGATTGTGAGAGGCAATATAGAATTAAGTCTGGAAAGGATTTCTGAAGATACCTTTTCCAAGCTTCTCATTTTCTATTGGAGGGAATTAAAATTTAGGGAAGTTAAGCTGCCCAAGATTACACAAATAATTTAAGTAGCCCAAGGTTATACAAGTAACTTAAGTAAATTGTCCAAGGTTATTCAACTAATTTAAGTAAATTGTCCAAGATTACCCAAGTAACTTAACTAGATTGCCCCAAAATTACCCAAGTAACTTAATTGGATTGCCCAAGGTCACACAAATAATTTAAGTAACCCAAGATTGCACAAGTAACTTGTAACACAAGATTTTAAAGTAGCCTAACTAGATTGTCCAAGGTTACATAAGTAACTTAACTAGATTGCTCAAGATTACAAAAGTAGTAAGGATCAGAGATGAGATTGGAGCTTAATGTACAATAAAATTTAACAATCTGAGCCATCTAAAAGAAGACGGCTCCTTTGGGAGGCAATGATTTCCCCATCACTAGAATTCTTTAAGGAGAGATTGGATGACTACTTATTAAATTAGAAGAATTTCTGTTCAGGTATGGATTGGACCACAGATTCTCTGAGCTTTTTAAAGTGCTAGAATTCCTTGAAAGTACCCATATATTATATTACTATTGTGTTTTTAACATTATTCTTGAACCATTCTGAGTGTACTTTCTCATGAGTATTCCTAAGGTAGAGCCTTCATTTCTTTTTTCTTTCTTCTTCCTCAAAGCACAAACATGCACAGGAGAGAATCCACAAAGGGGACTTGATGTAAGAGGGGCGGAAGTGTATTAAAATGAGTCCTAAGAAAGCTCTTGTTAGGTCCTAAAAACTCTTTCATCTGCTCTGTTTCCCCTTATAAGCTTACCCTTCCAAGGGGAAATAACAGAAGCTCATTTTGTCCTTCTTGGTGGCACAGCGGATAGGGTACCATGCCTATAGTCAGGAAGACCTGAGATCAAATCCAGCTTTAGGCACGTACTAACTGGGTGACCCGGGACAAGTCATTTAACCTTTGCCTCAGTTTGTTCATCTGTGAAATGAGGATAATAGTATCTATCTTCCAGGGTTGTTGTGAAAATCAAATGAGGTCATTGTAAAGTTCTTAGCCCAGTATCTTGCACGTAGTGATTTTCCCATCCATCACCAAGGACTGTGGGATCCAGGGGAAAACTTTTGGATATTAGAGGGTGAATTCCTCCAGAGTGTGGTTCTTGGTCCAAAGAATCACAAGCAGGGAGGCTGACAAGAAGTATAAAGTCAGTAGATTTAGGTTGGATTTGATGAAAATATTATGAATATTAATTTCCCCAAAGACAAATGAGCTGCCTTAGGAGAAATGTTTTCCCCTAACTGAAAATCTTCAACAAATTAAATCACTACAGTGAAAATGCAGTCCCTTGCCACAGAGAAGACTCCTGACCATGAATCTGGCTTGGCTGAACTCCTGGAAATGTTGACATGTCTGCCCCAAAAGAAAACAAACCTCCCCTAAGATACAGCTGTTGTTATTAAATGCTTTGGAAGGAGAGCACCTCTTGTGAGCAATGGCAGGAGCAGACATAGAGACTCTAGGAAGAAATCCAGGAGCCCCACCCATTGCTGGGTTTATACACTACCCACCCTCCATGCTTGAACAGAAATATCCCTAACGTAGAGAAGACTAGTATTTTTAGAAACCCACATCTCTTTGGAAATGTCCCTTAAAGACAACCAACTCCCTTTGGTCTAGCTCTATGTGAATTTACCAAGCAATCTGCTGATCTCTAACTGAGTCTCATGAGTAGACTTACCCACTAGGGCAAGGGTTCAGTCTGGGTTCTCCAGTCAAGTACAGAGTTATGGAGATGTGTAAATAATACTGATGGAAGGAAGGGATCTAAATTCTGTTCTGTCTAAACTCTGCCCATGTGATTCCACCTTCATGGGCTTCAATCTCCTTTTCTCTCAAAGGAGGGGGTGGGCTACATATTGCCTAAGATGCCTTGATGTTCTGTTATATTAAGATCCCTTTTAGTATCAACCTCTTACTGTTACGTTTATAGGATTTTTGAGCTGAAAGGGACATTGGAAATAATTTAGCAGAACCTTTACATATGAGGGATCTGAGACTGAGTTAGCTGCACAGCAATTCTACTTCCAAACATCTTTGGGTCTGCATAACTGGCAAAAAATTCCACCCGTTTGAATCACATTCAATGAAACTGGACTTCATAGAATCGAAGAATCTGAGTCTTAAGAGCTAAGAGAGAACTCAGAAAGCACTAAATTTAAATGATCCTTTTTTTGGTTATTTTTTTTAAAAGCTTATTATTTTCAAAACATAATTTTTCAACATAGACCCTTGAAAAACCTTGTGTTCCAAATTTTCCTCCCTTTCCCCTTAACCCTTCTCCTAGATGGCAAGCAATCCAATATGTGTTAAACATGTTAAATTAATATATGTTAAATCCAATATATGTATACATATTCATACAATTATCTTGCTGCACAAGAAAAATCAGATCAAAAAGGGAAAAAATGAGAAAGAAAATAAAATTCAAGCAAACAACAACAAAAAATGTTCCCATAGTCCTCTCTCTTCATCACAAGATCATCGGAACTAACCTCTCAACTATCCTTCTTTTAAAAACTTTTACCATTTGTAACATTCTTTTAAAAAATAATTTAAGTCCCAAACTTTTTTCCTTCTTCTCCTTTCTTCCTCAGTGAGAAAAGAAACAATATGATTTCACAATATGTGAAATCATGCAAAGCATAATTCCATATTAGCCATGTTGCAAAAAGGCAAGAAATATGGGGGGGAGGGAATAAGTATGCCTCAGTCTGCACTCAGGTCATCAGTTCTCTTTCTAGAGATGGCATTTTTCATCATGGGTACTTTGGAATTGTCTTGGATCATGTCTTGATCAGAGTAGCTAAGTCTTTCAGATTTGATTATTTTTACAATATTGCTGTTATGGTATGTAGTGTTCACTTTGCATCAGTTCAAATAAGCCTTCGCAGATTTTTTCTTAAGCCATCTTGCCCATTATTTTTATAGAACAATAATACTCTTTCACAATTCTATACCATATCTTGTTAGTCTTTCAGAAATTGATTGACATCTCAGTTTCCAGTTTTTTGCCAACACAAAAGAACTGTTAGAAATATTGTTATCCATAGGGATCCTCTTCCTTTTTCTTTGATCTCTTTGGTGTATAGACCTAGCAGTGGTATTGCCAGGTCACAGGGTGTTCACAATTTGATAAGCTTTTGAGTGTAGTTCCAAATACTTTTCCAGAGTGATTGGACCAAATCACAGTTCCATCAACAGTCATTTGTATCCTTATTTTCTACATCCCCTCCACCATTTGTAATTTTCTTTTTTAATTTGATAGGCACGGTGGTACTTCAGAATTGTTTTAATTTTCATTTATATAATCAATAGCAATTTAGAGCATTTTATATGAGTAGTAATAACTGATTTTTTTCTTCTGAAAACTGCCTGTTCATTTCCTTTGACCATTTATAAATAAAACCTATCCTTCTTCAAGAATACCCCCTCTAACATCCCTGACAAATGATCATCTAGCGTTTGGTGGAAGACTTCTAGTGGGAATTGTGGGAGGACAAAATATTCATCCTTGAGGTAGTCATCCCACTTTTAGATAAATCTTTTTTTCTTTTCTTTTCTTTTTTTTTTTAAAGATCTATATTAAATCTAAATATGACTTGGTCAGTGTATCAGAAAGAGCTTGTAATTAGAGGAGCCAAATTTTATAGTATATACTATATATATGCTGTATATATATATATATATATATGTATATATATATTATATATATAATAGTATATATATGTAGTATATAAATACATGCAAAAATAAAACCAAAGTAATTTTAGAGGAGAAAGCATCAATAATTGGGGGTGGTCTCATGTAATAGAAGGTGCTTGATTCCAGCTTACAAAGAAACCAGACAGCGTAGAAGTCAGGATGTAGAGTAATCCAGGAATGAGAGATTGTCTGTGCAAAGACATCATATCTGTAAAGAAGCGAGAAGACTCTGACCTGACCAAAGTATACATAAAGGGTAGTAATGTGTAATAATATTGGAAATGTATAGTCAAGTTATGAAGAGTTTTAAATGCTCAAAACAAAAATTTTGTCTTAGATCCTAATGGTAATAGAGAGCCACTGTAGTGGCAATATTTATCGAGCAAGGGAATCATGTTGTTTTATGAATATTACTATGGCAACTGTGTGGATAGGGCACTTGGGATAGGGAGACCAATCAGGAGACTATGACAGTCGTCCAAACAAGAAATTATGACGGTCTGAACTAATAATGTGGGAGACTTTGTAAATGGAGAAAGGGAATGGAAGTGAAAGATGTGGAAATAAAAACTGATAAGACATGGCATCCAAATATATAACATGAATAAGAATGGGGAGCTGAGTATAACTCAATGTTTACTACTTGGATTACTGAAAAAATGGTCAAATCTTCAGTGATACAGGAAAATTCAGAAGACAGGTATGAAGGTCATGGGTTCAATTTTAGATATGTTCACTTTGAAATGCTTATGGGACACCGAATTGAAAATGAATGAGTGATAAGCTGTCACCATAGCTCAGGAGGGATACTGCATCTCGATTTGTAGGTTGGAGAGGGGAGTTGTCTATATAGGAATGATAATTAAACCCATATGAGCTGATTGAGGCACCTCGAGAGCAGGAGACTGAAGGGGAGAGGACAGACCCTTGGGGGTACACACAGTTAAGGATCAGTAGTAATTATGAAGTAATATTATGAAAACTTAGCGAGAAGGTAACATCTAGGATGATAACTTGGCCAAATGAGATAATATATGTAGAGTGTCATGTGTTAGAGCTACCCCTCTACATGCTTGGTAATAACTAGGTCCTGAAGCTCCTTTCAGCTCTAGGGTTCCTTATCCTATGTTCTAAGAGCCATTCATCATTATTTTATATCTTTTCTATTCTAACTTTAACATTCTCTTTTGATGCTCTGTGTCCTCAGGTTTTCTCCATCTCTCACATTCTGTTTTTAGAGCTTGTCTTGCTCTGATATTCTGTGTTCTGAGGTTTCTCTCAGCCCTGGTATTCCTTATCAAGAGGCCCTCTCAGTTCTGACATTCTGAATTTTAAGTTCCTCCCAGCTCTGATTTTGCTCTAAAGATCCTCTCAGCTCCAATATTCTGGGTTCCAACTTCTCTCAGCTCTGATATTCTAGGCTAGCTCTGGCATTCTAGGTTCTAAGATTCCCTCCAAGCTCTGATATTCTTTATTATAAGAGTTCTTTCAGCTCCGACTTTCTAAGATTTCACCTATTTCTGACATTCTGTTCTAGATCTTTTCCTGCTCTGACATTCTCAATTCTGACACTATATGATTTTATCACTTTGTGACTTGATCTTGGAAGTATTTGGAAACTTCCTGTTGGAGAAGGGTATGGCCAAGACTTTTCTTTGGCTGTTCCCCTTTAAGCCTGTCCCCAGCTGGGATCCTTCTGCTGGGACTCATCCTCCCTCCTCTGTCAGATTAACCTCCCCACCCTTTGCTTCCTCTGCTGACCTAGACTTGCTAAATTGGCTCCGGGGGGAGAGAGGGAGCAGGTCTTGTTAAAGAGTTCTAATTAAGCCACCGGAGTGAAAGAACCAGTTTTTTCTCCCTAGGGCCCCAATTCCCCCTACCAGCTTTGATTTGTTTCCCGAAGATTGCACGAGTTTTTGGTGATGCAGGGGAGGGAGCCCCTAGAGGACCTTTAAAGGACTAGGGTTGTTAATGAGACTTGGGGGGGGGGGATTGGAAACCCAAGGGAGGAAGGGGTCAGTGCAGATGGTGGCCGTGTGAGAATGAAGACAAGGATTAAGAGACTTTCATGGAGGTAGCTCACATCATTGGAGATGAAACCGACCTTGGATGCCAGTTAGTCTAACCCCCTCCTTTTATTTTGCTTTATTTCTTTTTAAAGACGGGGCCTCCCTGTCTCACTCAAGCTGGAGATGCAGGGGCTGGGGATGGTCCAGTTCCACTACTGATGGAAGCTTTGAGCTTGAGCTGTTGTTCTAGCATCTCATTCCTTAGGCAGCCTGGTGTGTCCTCACTTCCCCCTCCTACAAGCTTGACATATTGATGGCATTAGTGCAGACACTGGATGGGCTTAGCCCGCTGCAGCTCGGAATGTCTGAGCTCTTCATCTGCACTGTCAGCCTCACTGGTATTGGGGATTACAGGTGTGCATCCCCCACAAGTGACCCAAGCCCTTCTTGGTACATAAAGGCAGCAGAGAGCCCTGGGGTCAGGACTAGCTGCCTTCTTTATACTTAAAAAAAAATGGTTAAGTGACTTATGCAGGGTCACATATCTAGTAACTCTTCTGATTCGAACTCAGGTCCTTCTGATTCCAGGGCAGGTGTTCTACCCATTGCACTACCAGGACAAGTTGGTTTCTAATCCTCCTTCTGACCCTTTGCTAGCAATGTGACCATGGCTAAGCCCTTTGTGCCTCCAGAATCTCAGTTGTCTCATTTGTAAAAGAGAAAAAAAATACATGTAATAACTTCATAGGGTTATTTTGTGACTCAAATGATACAGTCCAAACTTCAAAATCCCATAGGCATGTCAGTTATTAGAGAGGGGAAACTGAGGTTATTTATCCAAGGGAGCAGAGAAGTACCAGGACTAGAGATCAGACATCCTAGAACACAGAATGTCAGTCCTGGAACTGACCTTAGGGAACACATGGTCTCACCCCCTCATATTAGAAATGAGGGAACACGTGTCCAGAGAAGAGGAAATGGCTTGGTTATTTATGGTCATAAAGGTCCAGGGGAGGGCTGATTGATTTAAAATACCTGGATATTTGGAAGCATCGAGATGATTAACATTTTTTTTTCAGTTTCCCAAATCCCCTTAGCATGTATTATAGTGGAAAGAACCTTGTTCTTGGAGTCGGACAACCTGGTGTGTGTGTGTGTGTGTGTGTGTGTGTGTGTGTGTGTGTGTGTTTCTGCAATAGTAGGAAGTGCCAAGGAGAAGACAAGGCAGGGACAGGACTATTTGTGTGTTGAATGCTTTGAGTGCTAAACATTCTATTTCCTTATTTTCTTACACAGAGAGCCTTCCCTGAGCCCGTAGGATTTGATGATTGATTGGAAAACCTTGTACAATCTCCTATCTGGTTTCTACACCCATAGAGTCTCATCAGGGTAACCTGGTTAACTTGTGCCGTCTGAAGCTACTTTAGACAATAGCTATCTTGTTGGGGAAAACTGAATCTATCTTGGACAAATAGCCTCAGTTTCCCCCTCTGTGATAACTGACATGTAACTATAGGACTCTAAAGTCTGCAGAGTGCATTCCTTACATTATCTCACTTGAATCACAAAACAGCCCTTGACAGCAAAACCACTGACTTGTGTTGCCTGAAGGAAACATTTAAAAAAAAAACAAAACTTTAACATCTATTAAATGTTTATTATAGGCAAGACAACAGAGTCACAAGTAAATGTGACATCAAAGAGTTCTCAATGTAACTGAGTTAATACTGATTGTTAACTATGTGTATTTATTTGGCAAATAGCTTTCTGGGACTCGGCTTTGACTGTGAAATGAATGTGTACTAATCTTCTTTACAATTTTATTGTGAGGAAATCACTTGGTAAACCTTAAAGCAATCCAGAAATTTGCTAGTGGAGTTCATCTCTCAGTATTTTAGGATACCCTCTAAGACTACAAGTTACAGAGATATTACTGATCATTGGTGGAAGAATTTTCCCTCACTGGGAGTTCCATATACAAATGAAATATCGGGTCTAGTCTCCAAAAATATTATTATTACTGTCATATAAGGCAAGAATGATTCTCCCAATTTCAAAACTAGGGAAAACCAAGGCCTCAAGGCAGATGCTTATGTGATCATTATTGTCACCATCATCATTCTTCACCTATGGTGCTTTTCTCATAATATAGTATTTTCTTCCCACCAACTTATTTTACCCTCACAACAGCCCTCTATTGTGGGTGGTGTATATGTTTTGATTCTCATTCCTTAGAAGAAAAAACTAAAACAAAGAGAGAAATGGTTTGCCCAAGGTCACAAAGCTGGCGTTTTTCAGAGCTGGGATTTGTTGTCCATTATTTCAGTAATTTCTTACGCTTCAGGATCTCATTTGGAGTTTTCTTAATAAAGATGTTGAAGTGATTTACCATTTCCTTCTCCAGCTCATTTTATAGACGGAGAACTAGAGGCAAACAGGGTTTAAGTGGCTTGCCCAGGGTCACACAGTAGTCTGTGGTCAGATTGGAAATGGGATAAGCCCCCACCAGCGCTTCCTTCATATCTGGTTCCTCTGAGGCAGATAGTACAAGTATTAGCACCCCCATTTCACAGACAAGGAAATTGAGAGTCTAGGATATAGGTATAGAATCCCTGAATATGAGCGTTCTAAAGTGTACCTGATCAGGCTAAACATCTCTACCAGAAAATCATCTAGTTTCTTCTTGAGATTCTCCAATGGCATCAAACTCACCTTCTCACAAGGTGACTCTCTCCATGCTTGGATAGTTTTAATTGTTAGGAAGTTAAAATGCTCATGGGAGGCCCCATAAGTTTCACTACTGCTCTTTGTTCTGCCTTCTGGAAACAAATAAAACTGTGTAATTTGTCTTCCACATGACCGCCCTTCAAATATTTGAAGACAACTTCCTATTCCCCTTAAGTCTTCTCTTTTCCCAGGCTGTTTCCAACTCCTTCAACTGATTCTATAACATGATCTCCATTCCCATCGTCACCTTCCCAGGAATTTTAGTTTCTTGTTTATATAATACAGCGAGAACCAAAACAAGCAACCCAAACCATTCCCCTACCCTTAATCTTTCATTTCAAACTGTCAATATCTGATCATTTCCCTAAACATGGAGAATAATGGGGATTGGGCCTGAAATCAGGAAGACTCTGAGTTCAAATCTGGCCTCAGAACTTACCACCTGTTTGACATTGGGCAGTCATGTAACCCTGTTTGCCTCAGTTTCCTCATCTATAAAATGAACTGCAGAAGGAAATGGCAAGCCACTCCAGTGTCTTTGTCAAGAAAACCCCTAATGGAGTCGTGAAGAGTCAAATATGGTTGAACAACAAAATAAATCAATCAAGTATTTATTAAGCACATAATATATTCCAGGCATCGTGGGATAAAAGTATAAAACATATTAGCATAAAATAATCCTTTCTCTCATTTTAAATGAGACAAGCACATGTAAAAGGATGTGCAACACATACATCACGCACAGACACATAAAATAAAGACTAAATACATGTAGTTAGGGAGGACACTAGCAGTTGGAATTCATGCTAAAGATGCTTGAGCTGCATTTTAGAAAAAGAGAAGATGAAGAGTGCAATCTATTCTAGTCACTCTCAGAACCATCCTTGCTGCTATACTCTTGCCAAATCTATTATCAAAATATCTGCTGCATCCATCTCCTTCTCTCTGCTCTCATGACCCTTCCCTAAATAAAGTCTTTTGCCCGGGATATTGCAAGTCTCCTAAATGATGTCTTGATTATAAGCTTCTTCCCTCTCTAATCTACTTCATATCACTGCCAGGTCAGTATTCCTAAAGCATAATTCTGAACCTGCTTCTGGGATTAACAAACAAATTCCTTTTTATGGCACCAAAAGCCCCTTCCTACCCTGGTTTCAATCTATTTTTCTAGGCTTATTATATACAGTTTTCCCTTACACATTCTGCATTTCAGTCAAACTGGCCTACTCAATGGTCTTCATGTATATCATCTAACTTCCCATTTCTATGAGCCTTTTCTTGGATTCTTTCAAGGATCATGGATTCAAAATTTCATCTAGTCCAACTCCTTAATTGTTCTTCAATCCAATTCCTTCTTACAACTGAAGAAATTGTGGTTTAGAGAGGTTAAATGACATCTAAAATCACATAGCCAATGAACAGCAGATCTGAATCCTTCGATTTCAAATCTGTTACTTGTCCCACTATATCACATTTCTAATAAGTTTATTTAACTGGCCAGTCAGCACTGTATGTCAGGCACCGTGCTAAGTGCTGGAAATACCAATATAAGCAGAAAGAAAGACCATCTGTGCTCTAGAGGGGCTTACATTCTAATGGGTGGAAAAGAGAATAAATAAGCACTTATATAGCACTATGTATCAGGTACTGTGCTAATTCCTTTCTACAAATATTATTTTGATTTGATTTGATCTTCCCACAAAGCTGTGAGATAAGTGTTATTATTATCCCCATTTTACAGATGAGGTAACTGATCAAAGAAAAATTAAATAGCTTGCACAGGTAAGTGCCTGAGGTCATATTTGAACTTGTCTCCTAACTCCTGGCAGTGCTATACCTGTGCCACACATAAAAGGAAAGTGAAAAAATTTGGAGGGGGGAAGGAAAGGATAGAGGACTGGGGGTTTCAGTGTCATATGAAATGAAGAGATGGCTAGTTTGGATTTCCCTCATGAAATGGAGGTTTTGGAAAGAGCCATATCATCTGAGGAAGGAACCCCAGAGACTTAGGATACTTCCAGATGTGAATTTCTGGGATGAAATTATCTTCTATGATAAGTTTTCCCAGGCTTGATGTAGGAGTCTGGATTGTAACCTGAAGAGAAATGGAAAGAATACATCTTTCTCTCATGTAACAGTCTTTCAGAACTAGAAAACAACTACTAGACCACAGCTTTAAAGCTCTCCCTTCTCCAGGCCAGACAAACTCAGTTCTATTCATTGATCCTCATAAAATGAATTAGAGACCATTTCACCATTGTGGGGGCTAGAGAACAGCTCCTTCATAGAATCGGACTCCTGGAACTAAAAGAGGCTTCAAGGCCGTTAACTTTAATATCCCAAATGAGAGGGAATTAGGGTCTGAACTGGGGTAGAAAAGAGATAGATGATTTCAAAGATATGTGAAACAGATGCAGAGTGAAGTAAACAGGATCAGAACAATGTGTACTGTGATTTCAATATCTTAAAATATGAGATGTTTTGAGGACTTTAATAAATATTTGAACAATGAAATGAATAGAATCAGAATAATTTCTATAATAGCAACAATGCTGCAAAAAAACAAAAACAAAAACAAAACAACAACAACAACAAATAAACATAGCAAAACATTGACAGATGCAAGGTCAATACAATGACCATGTATGGTTCCAGAGGAACCATGCTATTCCAGAGAAAGCATGCTCTTCATTAGAGAGATGTGATAGATTTAGGGTGCAGAATCAATCAGGCAGGCAGACAGACAGGAAGACAGGCAGGTAAGTAGACAGACAGGCAAGCAGATATTGGCATTATAGATACACAGATATTTTGTATGTAGCCCTTGAGATAATTTGTATTGCTTGCCTACTTGTATTATTTTATAATGAGAAATTTGTTTTTCTTTTCTTTTTTTAACTTTGGTGTGGGGATGGCAGAGAAAACAAATTTATATTTTTTTAAAAAGAAAGAAGTACTACTGATATGGCATGTTGCATGAAATGAAATAATTGCATTATTAGTTTTACTTATTTGCCAGAGACCTTTCACAGAGTGAAGGTGGGTGGATGAGTAATCTGTCAATGTTTGTGATGTAAAAAATAAAAACATATCAACAAAACTTTAATTTAAAAATAATACCCTGCTTATCTATGTTACCTTCTGAGATCCTTTTTGTTCTGAGTATTTTTAAAAACGTTCCATTGATGCTTTTTCCTTTTTCTCCTTTCCCCTCCCCTCACAATCAATACCCACAACCTCCCACTACCCCATCAAAGAAACCCTTCTTTGTGACAAATTACATAATCAAGCAAATCAAATCAACACATTCCTTGTATATGGGAATTAGTGTCTCATTAGTTCTTCACTTCCCTGATAAAAGGTAGGAAGTCTGCTCCATCATCAGTCTTCTGAAGTCAGAACTGGCCACTGCATTAATCAGAGTTCTGAAGGCTACCAGCTATTATTAATATAGAATGCCAGAGCTAGAAAGGATCTTAAAACACAGGGTGACTGGGATAGAAAGGAGATTGAAGACCATCTGATTCAAAACTCTAATTTTATAGTTAAGGAGACTGAGATCCAGAGAGTAAGAAATTCTTGTATAAAGCACACCAAGTTTGGGACGAAGCTGAGCCTAGAATCCATATCTCCCAAGTGATTCCAGAACTCTTCCATTGTAAGCATTTTTTTCTCCCATTTTTCAAAGGAACCTGTACATGCAGGTCCTTGTCTGATCATCCCTGAACTTCTATGATTAAGCTTTGTCAAAAATGTGTTTTTTCATTTCATAGAAGCTAGGCAAAACAACAAGAATTTATTAAGTGCTTTCTTTGTGCTGGTCATGCACTGAAGATATAAATACAATCAAAAAAGCCAATTCCTGCCTTCAGGGAGCTTACATTCCTTTTTTTTTTCTTTCCTTTTAAAAAAAATTTTTTTATTATAGCTTTTCATTTACAAGATATATGGATAGGTAATTTTCCAGCATTGACAATTGCAAAACATTTTGTTCCAACTTTTCCCCTTCTTCCCCCCACCTCTTTCCCCAGATCTCAGGTTGACCAATACATGTTAAATATATTAAAGTATAAGATAAATACAATATATGTATACACGTGCAAACAGTTGTTTTGCTGTACAAAAAGAATCGGACTTTGAAATAGTGTACAATTAGCCTGTGAAGGAAATCCAAAATGCAGGTGGACAAAAATAGAGGGATTGGGAATTCTATGTAGTGGTTCATAGTCATCTCCCAGAGTTCTTTTGCTGGGTGTGGCTGGTTCAATTCATTACTGCTCTATTGGAACTGATTTGGTTCATCTCACTGTTGAAAGAGGGCCACGTCCATCAGAATTGATCATCACATAGTATTGTTGTTGAAGTAAATAATGATCTCCTGGTCCTGCTCATTTCACTCAGTATCAGTTCATGTAAGTCTTTCCAGGCCTTTCTGAAATCATCTTGCTAGTCATTTCTTATAGAACAATAATATAAGAATTACTTTTCAGTCTGGTAAACTTGATTTTTTTTAATTATAGTTTTTATTTACCAGATATATGCATGGGTAATTTTACAGCATTGGCAATTGCCAAACCTTTTGTTCCAATTTTTCCCCTCCCCCCCATGGCAGGTTGACCAATACATATTAAATATGTTAAAGTATAAATTAAATACAATATATGTATCCATGTCCAAACAGCAGGGAGCGTACATTCTAATGGGAGAAGATGACACAAGGACGGAAGATGAAATCCAGGCGGGATGAAGGTTATCTGTGGTGGTTCATAGGGTTGAAATCTGGAAAGTTAGAAGAACAGTAGGGAGGAAATTGAATTTTGGCTGGCCTGAGCTCTTCTTCAAAAATCTAGACATCAGTAAGCAATGGGGGACACTGTTTAGAGAGATGGTCCTATGATTTTATATTTGCCCAAAGAAAACACTGAATTAGTGGTAGCACTGGGCTTATAGACCTAGTTCTTCAACGGACTCATTGTGTGACCTTGGGAAAAATCACTTAGCCTCTCTAAGCCTTAATTTTCTTATATTTAAAGTAAAAAATGATACTAAATGTCTAGAATCTCATTCTGTAAAAAATCCTATTTAGGCTGCATTAGAGCTAAAAGAGAACTTAGACCATACAGTATAGTATTCATATATATGTGTGTGTGTGTGTGTGTATGTATATATACATATATATGAATATATATATAGATATATATATTCAGAGATACTATATCAGATATATAGACATCTGATATAATATATCAGAGATATATTGAAGGAGGGGTTTCTTGAACTTTTTCCACTTGTGACTCCTTGTTACCCGAGAAATTTTTACATGACCCCTGGGTATGTAGGTGTAAAAAATAAGTATATAAATAAAATGTTTATTGATAATAAATCATAATTTTGCAACCCCCTATTTGATTATAAGACCCTATATGTGATTGTGACCCACAGTTTGAAAAACTGAGTCTTAGAAAACAGCCGGTTTACTCTCTCATTTCACAGAGAAGAAAATTAGATCCTTGAGGTCAAATTTCTTGTCTGAGATCATGCATCTATGGGCAGATCAGATCAGAACTTAGATCTCTTCACTCCTATTAATATTATTTCGTCCTCTTCTATGACTATGTGCTTGACTAGAAAATTCAGCCTGAATCCTTGATCTCATAGATAAGTCTGCTCAAGAGATCCAATCAGAGATCAGAAGATTGCTCAGTAAGCATGGAGTTAGACCATAGGGAGTTGGGTTCTTTAATAGGTATTTCCTATGAGATGTGGTTGTCTAATAAACCATTGTCCTCTGCTCTATGTCTATTCCTGTCTAAAGCACAGAGGATGGTGTAGTGTACAGATTTAGCAATGGGTGGAGCTCATAGATTGCTTCATTGAGTCTGTCTGCAGGCACAGATGAGGTCATACCAGTGCTCCACTTCAAAGAATTTAAAAGCAAAAGTTGTATCTTGGGGGGAGTTTATCTACTCGAGGAAGAGAAAAATCAGTACCTATTGGAGTTCAGTCAAGCCACACCCATGGCCAAGAGTCTATTCTATGGCCATTAGTGGGTCTATTCTGAAATAATTGACTCCCCTTTCCATTTTCTGTCCAGTTGTCTAATCCCTTCCCTTACTCCATGCCAAATTCTCTCTCCTCTTTCTTCTTTCTTAACCTCACCCCTCTCCTTCTATTAATAATAATTACATAGAATGATTATATAGAACTTTAAGTTTTGAAAAGTGCTTTTTATACAAGATTTCATTTTATCTTCATATCAATTTTGTGAGGTATGCATGAGAACTATTATAATATTAATATAATATTATATAATAGGCATTCCATCTCCTATTTCCATGCCTTTGAATGTTCTCATGCCTAGAATTCACTACCTCCTCATTTGAGCTTCTTAGAATTTACAGCTTCCTTCAGGTACTTGTCCCTTTGTTTATCCTCTCATCCTTAATGTTTTCTCCTTCTTCAAATTAAGTTTCATTTATTTAGATCTGAAATCTCCAAAGTTTAGTTTGTTTAGCACAGAGCCTACTCTACAACAATAAAAGCTATGACAATAAAGATATAAGTTCTAAATGGGAAAAGAGTACACATTTATAAGGAAGCTGAAAATACAGTGGGAAGAGGAAGATTTATGGTGTAGTCGTATTACAGCCTGGTGAGAAATGAAAATATGGCCTGCATGGATATTCTTATTAAATGGAGTTTCTGGGAGGAGCCATCCAACTGAAGGAAGGGCCACAAGAGGGTAACAAGGTATAAATTCCAGCATTGAACTCACCTTCCAAAATGAAAGGATTTCTGGGACATAATGGAGGAGTCTAAATTGTACTTCATCAAGATATAAATGTTTATAAATAGAATGAACTCTGAAAAAAATATTTAGTTGAAAATCTACTTATCTGAGTATGTGTTGTGTTCTACGTGCAGAATATAAAACCCCTGAGGGCAGGGATTTTGCTTTTTCCTATCATGTAGTACAGGGCCTCATGCATAATAGACCATGAATATTATTGGGTTAAACTGAGTTGAAAGGAATTGGATAATAATGTCAGTATCACGGCAAATGGTTTAATCCAATACTTTCCTAATAGCACATCAGAGTCAGTGATCTCAGTGTATTCACAGACTCATAGAATGTTGACATTGGCAGAGACTTTAAAGATGGTGTAATTCAGAGGGCTGTATTATTAGTACCATGACCATTCCATAGTCATTCCATGGCTTGGAGAGATCTATCAATACCACTGCAAGAACTATACTCCATTAGCTGAAGTATATGAGATGTTCAGAAAGGACTATCAGTTCTGGTATGAGAGCCTTTTTCAGGATTGCTCATCCACCTTTGATGTCCCCTTTTATTCAACTCTCATGATGTCTCCAAGAAGTTTTAACATATACAACAGTCACACCAAGTAAACTGTCTCAGAACAAAGGCTAAACTAGATTGAGGGTAACCAATGTTGAATTGATGAATTAGGGAGATGTTTACCCCAAGCATGTGAAAACTTTCCCTGGCAAAATGGGCATTTGGGGACAATTTACTCCACTGGCCACAAAGGCAACTGAAGCAGGTTCTATGAAGCACTTAGAGCTTGGTCAAGTATCAAAGTTGCCAAGGTTGCATCCTGGGCCATTGCCAGTTATTCTGACTTTTGTCCTGCCATTTGACTTCAGTGAACTTTGAAACATAGAGTGACGCTGACAACTTTGTGCAACTTTGCCTCACTTAAATCCAATTCACATGCAATTCAAAATAAAGGCAAACAGCTCCAGGAGTCTATCATAACAATAAGACCAATAATTTGTTTCTTGGATTCATGATATTAGAAAAAAGAGCTCTGGATTTGGGGGCAGGAAACTTGGATTCCAATCCTGGTGCCCATACTTATGATCTCTATAAGTAAATATGTGAATAGT
The DNA here is from genome assembly GCF_048593235.1 of Sminthopsis crassicaudata. Lineage (NCBI taxonomy): Eukaryota > Metazoa > Chordata > Mammalia > Dasyuromorphia > Dasyuridae > Sminthopsis > Sminthopsis crassicaudata. The sequence continues at coordinate 512,724,031 of NC_133619.1, forward strand.
CTGTGATTTCTTCAATCTGGGAAATGATAAATGATGGGAAAGGATTTAAGGAAACTGGGATATTAATGCACTGTTGGTGCACTTGTGAGCTGATATCACTATTCTGGAGAGCACTTTGGAACTGTGCCCAAAGTGGTATAAGACTGATCCAGCAATATCACTATAATTCTCCAAGTTTAAGGTTTTTGTTATTGCAATCTGGCTCTATACAATGTTCTCTTGATTTTGCTCAATTCACTCAGCATCAGTTCATGTAAATCTATTCCAGGTTTTTCTGAAATCAACCTGCTGATCCTTTCTTATAGAATAACAATATTCCATTACCTTCATATACCATAACTTATTCGGCCATTCTCCAACTGATAGGTATCCACTCAATTTTCAGTTCCTTACCACTACAAAAAAGGCTGCTACAAATATTTTTGCACATGTCTTCCTAACTCTCACCAACATATCCAATCATTAAATCTCAGAATTTCTACCTGCACCATAGCTTTCATAACTGTCCCCTTTTATCCATCATATATAATTACCATCACCCCTTAGTTTATGTTCTCATTGTTTCCCACCTAGACTATTGTAACAGCTTCTTTGTTGATCTCTCTGATTCAAATCTCTCTTTTCTTCAAACCATCCTTTAAAAAGTTATAAGTGGCTTTCTTTCTATACTAAAAACAGACAACCTCCCCAAATAAACAAATAATTCTCCCTCCAATCATCTTTTAGAACGCTTTACAATCTGGGCCCAGCTCACATTTCTAAACTTACTATATATCACTCCCTCTTTATACACTCTACAATCCAGCAAAGTTAGCTTTCTTTCTGTCATTGACTCTTAACACCCCATGATCTATCTCTGTGCCTTTGAATCGGCCTTCCACAGTATTTGCAATACACTCCTACTTCACCTCTTCAGAATCCCTTTTATCCTTCAAAATTCTGTTAAAAGTGTTATCTCCTGTAAGAAGATTTTCTTAATCCCCAATAAGCTATAAGTTTTTTGAGGGAAAGAATGATTTCATTTTGTTTTTGTATTCAAGGTTTCTAGCAAAGTTCCTGACTTAATACTTAATGTGTGAATTGATTTATTTGAAAACAGGAAGACCTAGTTCCAATTTTGTCTCTAAAACTTACATCTCTAGAATCCTAAACAAATTATTCAATATCTTTTTGCTTTAAGAAATGTTCTGGTATATCTTCTAAATTATACATTTATTTTGTATAGTTTAATTTTGCTGAATTTACTGGTTCAGGTGATTTTTATGATTAAGTTTAATATTTTCTAAATAAATCACTACACATCATCTGCAAAAGAGGTAATTTTGTTTTTTCACTATCTATACATTTATTCTTTTGATTTTTCTTGTATTGCTACAGTTCATATTCCTAGGACTATGGTAAATAACATTGTTAATAATTGGAAATCTTTGCTTTAGCCTTGATTTTCTTGGAAAGGTCTCTAGTTTTTCTCCATTATATATTTGTTGTTGATATTTATAATAAAGAAAGGTCCATTTATTGCTGTGCTTTCCAATATTTTTAAAAAACTATTTCGTTGGATTTTGTCAAAAGTTTTTACAGCATCAATTGATATAATTGTGTTTTTGTACTATTTACATTATTAACAAGATCCATTATCCTTGTAGTTTTCCTTATATTCAACTAACCATGCATTCCTGGTGTAAACTCTCAACATTGTCATAGTACATAATGCTCATGTTCTAATGATTCTAATATGCATATTCATTAAAGATACAGATTCTAATCTACCTTCCTTAGTGGAATTACTGTATAAGGAATAAGCTCATCGAATTTTAAACTTAGAAGAGACTTCCAAAGCCTCTAGTTCAATTTATATCTAAAAAAGTCCATTACTTTTAAGACTCCATCATGTATCTCTGTCCTTTGCACAGAGTCTCTGCCATATTTGCAATGTACTTCTACTTCATCTCTTCCTTTTCCTTACTTTTCTGTAATAATACTCAATCTGATTAGATGTGAGGTGGTACCTCAGAGCTGTTTTAATTTTCATTTCTCTAATCAATGGTGATTTAGAGTATTTTTTCATATGACTATTGATAGCTTTGATATCTTCTTCTGAAAACAGCCTACTCATATCCTTTGATCTATTTATTAATTATCAAATGACTTGTATAATTATGAATTTCATTCAGTTCTTTATATATTTGAGAAATGTTGTGCATCAGAGATAATTGCTGTAAAAAAATTTTTATGAAGGAACACCTGATATGCATTTCTGTAGTCACAATTTGATTCTCCTACTCTTGAACCCACTGAAAACACTTTGGTACCCCTCTTTGCTATAGAATGCCAGTGGTAGTCATTTTTTTTTTGCCAATAGCTATTTTTTCCCCAAATTCTAGATTACTTACACTGCTGACAGACTTAATTGAGTCATGGAGTACAGCGCTCTATGTGCTACTCATATAATTTGGGGCTTGTAGTGCCTTTTTCACTAGTGACTTTACATAATTTTAAAGAAATATATAAATTCATTTTGTCACGACCACATTTTAACCTATTTCTTTCAACATCAGGATAATCTTCTAAAAATTAAAAGTTAGTTAGTGGTGTTAGCAACAAATTTATTTTTGAAGTAGCTATTGTAAACTATCAGTTTTCCATATCCAGGACCCAGTGTTTTATAACCATTCAATCAATAAATATTTATTAAATTTTACTATATGCTGAACATGGTACTAGTCACTGGGGATATAAGAACAAAGAATAAAACAATCCCCACTTGCAATATACTAATGGAAGAGACCCAAATGCACAGACATTATAGCATAAATATAGTTAATAAATACATACAAAATATTAAATACAAGACAATTTGGGAAGGAAGGCAAAAGCAACAGAGGCAGGGGAGGAATTAGAAAGGTTTTACACAGAAGAATATGGTGATTGAATTGCATTTTAACATAAGAGAGAGATTCTATATAGAGTCTTAGAGATGCAATGAGTAATGGAGGAAGTGTATTCCAGAAATGTGGGATGTCCAGTGCAAAGGCATAGAAATGGAAGATTAGGATACACTTTTCTATAGGTCTCTTTCTGTGCATCATTTCCATTGTATTTAGAAGCAAAGGAGCAGTGAGATATGGTGCAGGGAGCCCTGGAAATTTCAGCTTTGTGATAGCTGTGGAACTCTCTTCAGAAATCATTTTACAACTTCTGAGACTCAGTTTTGGACTAGATGAATTCTAAAGTCTCTTCCAATTTTACTATTTAATATTGGGGGTTTCTTTTAACTATACTTTCTACCTTCTTAAAATATTTTTTTAGCTGAGAACTAGCCTTGAAATCAGTAGACATGAGTTTGAATCCTGTTTCAGATATTTATTAGTTTGTGACACTGGACCAGTCATTAATTCAAGCAGAACTTCACTTTCCTCACTGATAAAATAGGAACAATAATACTTATATTGACTATGTCACAGAATCATTCTGAAAAAAAGTACTTTGTAAATTTTAAAGAACAAAATCTGAATAATTTTAAATTAAATTCCCTTCTAGCTTTAACAAAATGTTCTAAAGTCCTTTCTAATTTTGACATCTATATTCCATTTCTAATATTCTATATTATAAATGCTTTCAGCTCTTAAAATTTTGGTTCTAAGAATCTGTGAAAAGTACCATGCATACACACATTACACACATTACAATATCATAAATAACCTGATATAATATGTGTGTATAGGTGTATACATATCCATATATATCATGTATGTATATATGTATGTATATATATATATATATGTATATATATATATATATTTGCAACTCCCCTTATTATAATGTTCCATTCAAATCTTATTGCAAGAAGGTTCCATTTCTCCCCTCTTTTTAAAATTCAATTTTATTTTTATTTTCAATCCCAAATTTTCTCCCTCCCTCCATTTCTACCCCACCCATTGAAAAGGCAAGAGATATAACACCCATTATACACATAAAGTCATACAAAACATTCCACATTAGCTCTGTTTTGAAAAAAAAAATAAAAACAAGGAAAGAAAAATGGGTTCAATTTGCTCTCTAAGTCCTTTATGCACCTCTATGAAGGTGCATAACATTTTTTTTTTCTTGTCATGAGCGCTTTAGAATTATGGTGGATCATTGATTTGATCAGTTATTAAGTCTTCTACAATTGATTATTGTTACAATATTGCTGTTACTGTGAAAATTGTTCTCCTGATTTTGCTCACTTCACTTTGTATCATTTCATATAAGTCTTCATATGTTTTTTTTCTGAAATTAGCCCCTTCATAATATTTTACATCACAGTAATATTCTATCACAATCATGTACCACAACTTGTTCAGCCATCACCCAATTGATGGGCATCCCCTCAATTTCCAATTTCCAATTCACCATTAAAAAAGAGATGCTATAAATATTTTTATACAAATAAGACATTCCTTCCTTCTCCCCTTTTAAAAATCTCTTTGGAATATAGAGCTAGCAGTGGTATTGCTGTATCAAAGGGTGTGCACAGTTTTATAACTCAGTTGCAAATTGCTCTTCAGAATGATTGGACCAGTTCACAAGTCCACTAACTGTAAATGCATTAGTGGTCTAATTTTCCCATATCCCTTTCAACATTGATTATTTGCCTTTTCTAATGTAAGCCAATTTGATAGGGATGAGGTGATACCTCAAAGTTGTTTTAATAGTCATTTAGATTTTTTTTTCATACAATTATCTATAATTTTGATTTCTTTCTTTGAAAACTGCTTGTTTATATCAATTGACCATTTATCAGTTGGGGAATGGCTCTTATTCTTATAAATTCAGTTCTATTCCCTGTATATTTAAGAAATAATATCTTTATCAGGAAATTTTGCAATATATTTGCTCTCCCCCAGTTTCCTTCTTTTCTTCTAATTTTGATTCAAGTTCCTTCTATAGGTTCTATTTGTATAGAAATTCTTTAATAGAACCTCACTATCTCTGCTTTAGTTGTAAATTCTTTCCTTATCTATAGATCTGATATGTAATTTTAAGAAGGTCCTATTGTCTGTGTATCAAGACCTATTCTGATTTTAGTAAATTTTCTGAAATAGTTGTTTTAAAGATATAGCTTAGTCTAAACTTTTCTGTTATGTAATTCATATTCAGATCCCAAATTTTATACAATCCTATTAATTTTATTTTGTGTGGCTTCAGAGGGAAACTATGGAACAAAGTGAAAGTATGACATGTAGATTAATTTGGGCTCAAAACTTTTTAATAATTGAAGTGGTGAGCTCACTGTTATTGGAGCTGTTCAACCACAAGGTGAGTTATCACTTGGTGGGGTTTCTGTAAAGATTTCTGCCTCTGATGTCAATTATAACACAAAAGCCTGTTTTAATCAAGGGAACTTGACATTTATAACTTAGTGCCTGAGGGTTACATTATAATACCAGTGTTACTCTATTTTATCAAATCTCTGTAAACATGGGAACAGGAAATTCATGTTGCTGAAAAGAAAATATGATAAAAGTAGGGAAAACACTGGGCTTATCATTAGGAAACCTGAGTTCAGATCCTAGTTCCATTATTTCTTATCTGTGTGACACTGGATGTCTCACTGAATCTTAGGTTCCTTATCTTTGGAATGGAGTTAACAATGCCTATACTATCTCCTTCATAGGGCTATTATGAAAAAAACTCATTAGTAATCTAAAGGTGGTAAAGAAATGGGAACTGATCCTCCTCTGGACAAATCTGAAACAAGCTGTTCAACTGAATGATTGCTAGTTCTATCTAAGTAGTCCTGATATTCGTTCAACATTCATTGGACAAACATTTATTCAACACCTACTATGGACAAAGCCTGTGCTTTCTTTATCAGGGTAGCAACAGGCTATTTAAAAGGTAGCAATAACAGCAATAACAAAAAGTGATATTTGAAGTGGTTTATTGATAGGAATAGCATAGAAAACTTTCTGGAAGTAAATTTGAAAACTGAATAAGTGAAGAGAAGGAAAAGAAGATATTTGCGTCAAAAGGATCATTGTAAGCAAAGCCTTAGAAACTAGAGGCTTATGATACATTAAGAAACAAAGTAGGCCTATTTGGTTAGAACACAGATTGCATAAAAGGAGAATGAGAAAAAGAAAATGGAGAATGAGAACTCACTAAGAGCATTAGTAGAGTGAGCATAGTCAAACAGCTATTCATTAACCTAGATACCTTGCAGAGGATTTGAATCCCAATCCTGGTTCTCCTCCTTATAACTTGTTTGACCATTTACTGTTCCCTTATCTGGGAAAATGTAAGATAAAGGACTAGGATGAGCTGAGTTCTAAAGTTTCTTTTAGCTGAGCCTAAGAAATGTAAAGACCTAACAAACGGATCCATCAGTGAACCCCTTAACTTTTCAACTAATTGATATTATCTAGAGGAGATATGACAATTACTTGGCTTACACAGCTATTTTCACTTTTTCTATCTTGGTAGCTCTGGAAATAGGTATGAGTAGAGAGCAAGTCTGGAGCCAGGAAGACTTGAATTCAAATCCAGTCTCAGTCACTTATTACCTTGTGACCCCTGGTTGTCACTTTTATTCTGTTTGTCTCAGTTCTTCATTGATAAAATGGGGAGGATGATAGTTACCTACCTTGCTGGGTTGTTGTGAAGAGCAAATAAAATAATAACTGTAAAGCACTTAGCATGGTGCTTGATACATAGTAAGTATCATATAAATGTTAGCTATTACTACCATTATTACAATTGTCTTCATCATCAAAGACTTCAATGGTAACTTCTATTCCAATGGCTTGTGAATTTGGTGATGGCTGCTTTGACATCCTTGTTCCTCAGGGTATAGATGAGAGGGTTCACCACAGGTGTCAGGATGGCATATACCACATTCCCCATGATGTGGAAGTCCACAGGAAGGTCAGCCCTGTAGGCCACATAGGCCACAGCAATGGATGTATAGTAGATGCCAACAACAAGGAGATGAGATGTGCAGGTGGAGAAGGCCTTTGACCGGCCATCTTTTGAGCTGATCTTTAAGATGGAGATGAGAATTCGAGCATAGGATAGGACAACCAGTATCAAGGGCATGAAAGAGACAGTCATAGCACAGCAAAAACCCAGGAATGTCTGGAAAGTGGGGTCTGAGCAGGAGGCCTGCACCACTGCCAGATGGTCACAGAAACAGTGGAAGACCTGGGCCAAAGTGCCAAAGGTCATCTGGGATGATTGAACCACAGCTGGGATAGGCAGTAGGAGAGCAGACATCCAGGCACCCACTGCCAGCTTGGCATTGACCTCTGGGGTCATTCGGACTGCATAGTGCAATGGGTGGCAGATAGCTTCATAGCGGTCATAGGCCATGACCACCAGGATAAAGGCCTCAGAGCAGGAGAAGCCATGGAAAAAATACATTTGCAGGAAGCAGGCTGGGAAAGAGAGGATTCGGTCACCTAGCAAGAAGAGGGAGAGCATCCTCGGGATGGTGGTTGTGGTAAAGAGGATGTCCAGTGCTGACAGGTTGGTCAGGAAGAAGTACATGGGCTTGTGAAGGTTGGAATCAATCACCACAGCCACCAGGATCAGGGAGTTGCCAGTGATGACAAGGAGATAGAGGATGAGGAAGATGAAAAAAACAGGGAGAAAGAGGGACTTTGGAAGGGAGGGGATGCCCATCAGGTAAAAGAAAGTGGGAGAGCCATCTGAGTTGTTACAGGTCCATGCATTCATGATGAGACAGAGCTTGGCCTTATTGGTATTAATGCTGGGAACATCTAAAAATGGGAACCATGAGAAAAATATTAGTCCTTACAGAGATGCCTTTGTTTTTCTGTGGGCAAATCTCTCTTCCATCATCTGTAATCCAGCCACTACCAATTGGAAGGGAGCATTTGAAAGAGTATTGCTTTTAGACTGATATAATCTGAGTTCAAATCCCTTACTATTTTGTGTCTGCTGCTTTGCCTGGTTTCAACTCCAAGAAACAAGATACCTCTCCCAAGATAAGTTCATCACTTCTAGTCTTGTCACCATATGCTTCCAACATAAGTCTTGATTGGCACCATTTCCTTCAGCCTCTACTTCCTTTTTTTTGGAGGGCTGAAGGATGGGATACCAAACTCCCCTCAAAGCCTTTCTTTATAGAAGGCAGAAACTGGATTCATATTACTCCATTTTGTGTCTGATCCTCTACCTGACTTCAACTCCCAGAATGTGATGCTCCTCGGGTCTTTCCCCTTCCCCCACCTTGGTTTCCCACCTTCTTTTGTGTGTTGTCTATTAGACTGTAAGCTCCTGAGGACGGGGACTAATTTTTTGTTAATTGTCTCTCCAGCACTTAACACACTGCATAGCACATAGTAGGTACTTAATAAACTTTAATGGAGTAGATTATACTTACTAGATCTGTAATTCCATGGAAATCAAGCCATCTGGAAAAGGCAATGGGTTCTAGTGTAAAGAATGCTAGATTTGGAGTCAGAAGACTTGGGTTTGATTCTTCCTTCTGCCACTTTTAATTTGTCCTACATTGGTCAAATCACAACCTCTTTGGATCTCAGTTTCCTCATCTGTACAATGGGAGTAGGACTAAATGACCTCTAAGCTCTCTCCCAGTTTAAACATCTGTGATTTATGACCTTTCAACCTCCATTTTCATTTATAAAGTATGGTAAAAAGATGAGCTCCTTCAGTAGCCATCTATGAGAATCATCAGTCTGGGAACAAGAGGATGGAATGGCAGTTGGTCCTGGCTTAAAGCCCTACCTATGATACTAATCGACTGAATCCCACTGAATATTGCAAGCTGTTTGACCAAGCTAAGAATCTTCCTTTGTCCTGTCAATGGTCAAAGATTGTGTCCTGAACTACAAGTTAGAAAAATTCTAGATTCAAATTCAACCTTGAATGCTTACTAACTGTATGACTTTGGGCAAGTCACTTCACTTCAGTCTGCCTCAGTTTCTTCAACTGTAGAATAAAGATAATAACATCTATCTCCAAGGATTGTTGTAAGAATCGATTGAGAGAGCATTTGTACATAGTGGTACTTAATATATATTTGTTCCTCCTTATTACAAGTTTTTTCTGGCCTTCTACTACTGTTTCTTAGACTTAGAAGTCTGTCCTTTGCTAACATGGACCACCTTAACATGAATAAAGGCAAAGAGGCCTGTACCTTTGGTCTTTTGGGGGTTTACTTGGAAATTGGACATTATTTTCCTCTTCAGTCATTCAGCCATGATGTTTGTTTCTTGCTCATGACTTCCACTTTGGCTCCACTCATGCTTCTTTCTATAATTTTGGAATGCTATAACTACCACTCCTCTATATATGTTGGTTTCCCCATTAGAATGTAAACTCCTTGAGGTTACAGTCTATATTTGTTCCCTTATCCCCCCCACTCCCGTAACACACCCTTATCATAGTTCTTGGTGAATAGTAAACACTGAGGAAAGGCATTTTCATTTATTTAAAAAAATAATAATTCCATGAGTCCCTAATAGTTTTTTTAAGAATCATTGGATCTTTTCTTTGTATCCTCTCAGGAGTGGGTTATAGAAGGATTAAAATCTTGTTTCATACAACTCTTTCTATACGCCATGCCTCTATTAAATAGCCCAACTAGCTATTGCCCTTACTAAATATTCCATTTCTTATCTTCATACCTTTACACAGATTGTCATCTGTACCTGGAATACACTTCCTCCTTGCTTCTTTACCTGTTAAAATCCTTTGTGGCACTCTATCCTTTGTGTTCCCTAGCAGCCCCAAGATTCCTTCAAAGCACAGCTCAAGGAATACTTTTAGGTATTTTCTGATTCCTCCACTTTTTAGTACTTTGTCCCTCTTTAAATTTCTTTACATGCACATTATCATTTTGCTTTGTGCTGTGTCATGGATAGAGAGCTGATATTGGAGACTGGGAGACCTGGCTTGAAATCTCATCATTTGAATTCAAATCTGGCATCTGGTATTAACTATCTGGATGACTGAGCAAGTTAAGTTACTTAATTATTATTTGCCTCAATTTCCTCATCTGTAAATGGGGATAATAATAGGTTAAAGCTGATTTTTATTTTATCTTTTTATTCCTAGAATCTAGAACAATGTCTGGTATTTAGTAAATACTTGAATAAATGAAACATCATTGACTCTTCTCTGGCTTATTTTATAGAAGAGAAAACTGAAGCAACAGAGTTAAGTAATTTGTCTAGGGTAACATAGTTAATGTTTCTCAGACTAGATTTAAACTGAGGAGGATGATCTAAGACTAGAATTGTAGGATATCCTAACTGAAAGAATTTCATAAATCATCTAGTCCAGTTGGAGTCCAAAGAGAAGTGACTTGTTAAAAGTCACACAGTGAGTCAGTGATAGAGCTAGAATTCATTCGATCTTAGATTTAAAGCTAGAAAAGACCATCCCTTTGTTTTATAGATGAGGAAACTGAGGCATAAAGGAGGTTAAGTAACTTGCCCAGGATCACACAGACAATAAGTATCTGAAATAAAATTTAAACCTAGGTCTTCCTGATCCCAAGGTTCATTTTCCTATTTACTAGGCTATGTCATCCTTCTTAGGTGTCTTCATTCCCAGTCTAGGAATCTTTCCATCCATTATTTCTAATTCTCTCCTTCGAATTCAAATAGAGCAAATCTGCTCCATTGTCTCCATATTTCAGAATATAGAGATTAATTTCCCTCCCCCAAATAATTTTTCCCTCCAGAATGAACATTTCTAATTGCTTCATACCTTCCATAATGGCCCTGGGAAGTTTAGAAGGTAAAATCAAGAACAAATTTCAAATCAATGGAGTCTGTGACATTATTAGAAGTGGTGATAAGACAGCCCTTGGGGAGAAAGGAAATAACTGAGATTTAATTCACAAGGTGGATGGGAGACTGTCTACATGGTGTGACAGAGGACACTAGATGTGTCTCTTTAACCTAGTCTCCAACCTCTTCTCATCTGTCTGGTAGTAGTTCATTCCTTTGGAGTAATTATTGACCTCTTATAAAAATGAAAGCATACATGGGAGAAATTTCAAAGCGTATTCATTCACAGCATCTTGGTGGGTACAAATTTATTAGATTTTTTTCCTTCTAATAAAAGGTGAGAGAAGTACCCAGACACTTGAATTGAGATGAGAGAAGGCATTGCAATGAGGAAGTGATGGTGACACAAGGCAAAGGCAGATTTTTTCAGTGTCACAATTGCCTTCACACTTGGCCCCGTTTCTGGTACCCAGCAAATAAGCTGAATGAGTTTAACCTTTTTATGATTAGAGAATAAACTTAAAAAATAAAATTCAGACTCCTTGAAGTGAAGGAATTGGATTAGATATCCAAAGCTTTTATCCAATACTCTACTCTGTCCATTCTATTCCTCCTTGCCCCATCATACCTTATTCCAATCCATGCTGCTACAGAGAATGGTGTTTTGGGAAATGCACTGGATTGGAAGTCAGAGCAGGAAAATTTAAATCGACTCTGCTACTTAATACATTGTGTCATTGTACAATTTATTTAACTTCTGACCCTCAATTTTCTTCTTTAAAATATAAGAAGTCTAAACTAATTGTTCTCTATGATTGATCTTCAGCTTTAAGTTCTGTTCTATACCATTCACTTCATTATATCTTTTATGTTTAATTTTATTGTGAATTGAGACTGGGGCTCACCTTTTCCACTATAGAAGGAAAAGGTTTCTGAGCAAAATAATGGCAAAGGAAAGAACATAGAAGGCATGCTTAATTGCCAAAAAGAACCTTAATGTTCCATGGTTTTATCAATGTGGATATTTCTTTCATTAATGCATCTTACGACTCTCTCAGCACCTTAGGAAATGGTCTTTCTGAGTTATTGTGGTCAATAAGCATATCATCCTGAGTGAGACAAGGAACTAAGGACTTCTCAAGATAGTAAACAAAAATAGTTCAGATCCTAGGCCCAAATTTCTGTTAAATCATCTGACTTTGGAGAGAAGAGCAAATCTTGCTAAACCAGCAGAAATATTTAAAATACTTTTAACCAAGCCCTTGCTTAATTGCTCAATCAGCAGAAATATTCAAAACAGTCCAGATCCCCTTGCTTAGTTGCCTACCTAGAAGAAATATTTGAAGTGCTTTTAACCCAACCCTTATTGCTTAACCAGGATCCCCAGTTCCATGGAGAGACCCACCTGCATCCTGGTTGCTCAACAACTCAGAGACAAATAAGGGAATAAAAATAGGGATACCCAATAATTTTAAAAGTTAACAGGAGGTAGGTGGGTTAGGTTTTTTTTTGGTGGCTTTCAGCTACATAACCTTGCTTTTGCTTCTGTACTCTGGGCCTCCCTCCTTCAGATTTTCTGGTGGAGGTATCATTCTGCTTCTCCTGAGAATCGAAATAAAGAAACTTTTTGTTTGCACCTAAAGACTCCCCTGAGTAGTCAATTTGAATTAGGATCTTTGCATCCCACACAATCCAATGCTCAAACTTCTAAGTCACAAAATTTCACAGGATTCTGAATTAAAAAAAGAACTAGAAGGCCATCTAGGTTAACCCATACCTGAACAAGAATTTCTTCCATAGCATCCCCAACAAGTGGTCATCCAACTTTTGCTTGAAGATGAATGATAGACTTAATATATCTTGGAGGCAGCCCATTCCACTATAGGACAACTTTAATAATTATGTTTCCCTTAATTTGAGCTTAAATATTCCTCTCTATAAGCTTTCCTCCAGTCTTTGGATTCTGTATTCAGGGGCCAAGCAGAATTCATTTAATCTCTCTCTTTCCCATGAAAATTCTCCAAATACTTAGAGGTAATTCTCATGTTTCTCCTAATCTTCTCTTCTTTTCTCTTGGCCAAATATTCCTTCAATATCAGTTCCTTCAACTGATCTTGAAATACTGTATTCTAGAGTTTCTTCATCATTCTTATCTTCCTTCTCCAAATGCTTTCTGATTTAGCAACACCCTTCTTTTTGTGTAGCCCTAGAACTATATACAACATTTCAGATATGATCTGACCAATGAAGAGAACACCAAGGCTCTCATTAGTCTGGTCCTGCCTCTCAGTGATAGCTAAGATTATATCAGCCTTTTTTGGCCACCATATTTCCCTGTTGATATATAGAGTCGAAGCTTCCCCTTTTAGAGCTGAGAGATAGAAAATTAGAGAGACTGTTCCTTTTCTCTTTGACTTTGTCTCTAGGCACAGTCCTGGGAAGTCCTGAGAATTTAGGAATCTGGGGGCCTACATATTATGTCCCTATTCACCTGCCCAGATTGGGAAAGGTTTCAGTGTCTCCCCTCCCCATCTGGCTAAGCCACAGGCCCCCAGCTCTATGGGGTTAGGGGAATCCAACTCTACCTGGTTCCCTGGTTCCTTTAAATCCAGGACTATGATCTTTCCTCATCCTTCTCCATTTCTTATCTTCCCTAGAGGGTTTGATACTTCCCCAGGCTATTGAAGATCAGCACCAACACCTCTGCCCCTAAGGCTTTTTCTCTCTCCTGCCCTGGGGATGCTGCCTGCCAGACAGACAATAACAACTGTCTGGCACCAAAGGAGAAGAGGAGAGCCTCTGGGGTTTGCTTTTTTGAGATTAACTAGGAAGTGGGGGCATTATGTTCCTGCTTCAGCCCCCATAGCAATAACAATAATTATGCCTCCCTTCTGGATCATACTTTCTGGTTATAAAATCTTTCCATATATCCATGACTTTGTGGTAGAGAGGAAAGGATCTTAGCAGTCAGATAAGCTGGGATCAAATCCCATTGCTGTTAAGATCTGTGTGATTTTAAGCAAATCACTTCTCTTTGGGCCTCAATTTCTTCTATATAATTGAGGGATTTAGGGCAAGGATTCTTAATCTAAGATCTGTGAATTTTTATAAACAAGTGATAACTATATTTCAATATGCTTCATTTCCTTGTATTCATTTAAAAGCATGTTGAGGAAGGAATATATAGGGAGAACATCAGCAGTTAGGGGAATATGTGAAAATATGCAAGAGATAAGCTATGTCTTAGAGGAAGAGAGGGAGCCTAGAAGGTAGAGTTAAGGAGGAAGTGTGATCCAAGAATGTGGAACTACGGAACAGTTTCCATCCTTTTTATTTTGACTCTTTCACCTATCCAATTCATGAATGATAGAGCTTAAATCTGGTCTCAGACACTTAATACTTCCTAGTTGTATGACCCTAAGCAAGTTACTTAACCTCAATTGCCTTAAAACAAAAACAAAAAAAAAATTATGACTGATAGTGGGACCTTATAATTTCATATCTTAGACAGAAGTATGGGGGCTGACTTGTTTGTGAGCCAAACTTTATCCTAGACCACTGACCTAAAGTGACTTAATTATCTCATGTATAAATACATCTGACCCCTTTTTGTATACATGGCCTAATCATGGAAAAATGCCTTATATTGTGAAATCCGAACTAGCTCCCTGGAGGCCTCAGGATCAGCCAGAGTCAGGATAAGCAAAAGTCCTTGGTCTTTAGGGGGAGAAGTGAAGAAGATGCACAAAACTGCCTCAAGCTCACCACCAGCCTCCCTTCTACTGGTCCTGTTGCAAAGTGTGGTCCTCTGCCTCTCTCACTCCACCCCCTAATCCTTACCTACAATTCTCTTAACCCCAAACATTGAGCCAACATTAACTGAGAAAAGAGCATTTGCAAACATATGCTAATCATTGTCCAATAGGTAATTAGCCTTAAGTGCTTGGTTGTCTGATCAAGCATACCCTTTAAGAGTTTCAGCCCTGCACAGTGGATAGAGCACCAGCCCTGAATTCAGGAGGACCCGAGTTCAAATCTGGTCTTAGACACTTAACACTTCCTAGCTGTGTGACCCTGGGCAAGTCACTTAACCCCAGCCTCAAAAAAATAAATAAATAAAATTAAAAAAAAAAAAAGAGTTTCAGCCCTTTACATTACATATTACTTTGGACATAATAAATACTTATTGATTGATTATCAAGAAAAGGACTCTACTGTCTAAGGGCTGAGAACAGAGTCTCTGGTTCATCTCAGAAGCTCTCACTAGTTTGTCACTAATTTGAAGGTGGCCAGTTTATGGTAAATACCTTAGTCAGCATTTGATGGTAAATCAGAGGATGTGGTTTCAAGTCCTGCTCTGCTACTTGCTTCTTATATGACTTTGAGCAAATTATTTACTTTATCTTGGCTTAATTCCCTTCATCTAGAAAAATGAGGAGATTGGATTATATAACCTCTAAAGTCCCTTCTAGCTGCAAATTCTAAGATCCATAAATAATAATAAACAAATGAGGAACTAAGCTAAGTCAGCACCATGGTTAGCAACCTGTTTCTTGTACCAGGAACAGTGCCATGGCAATAATATATCACTAGAGTCAACACTTTTATTTCCAAATTATGAATTATTACCTTGTTATGGGTCTTGTAATACAGTATATTGGTGATCAATTTGAGGTGAGAATACTTGAGTCACAATTTTTCTGCTTGTAAGCACTGTGATCTTGAAAAAGTCACTATTTTGAAACCCATACTCATGTGTAGAATAGGGATAATGATTTCTGCCTTGTCTGTTTTATATAGATAGATAACCAATGTTAACAAAGTAAAAAGAATCCAGGGGTTGAACTGGAATATTGTATTATAATTGAATGAAGGAACTGAAGAAGATTATTAACCTGAAGAAGAGCTATCATAGGGAAGAGAGTATAGAATTGTTCTATTTGGCCCTAGAGAGAGTTAGCCAACAATAATAGGAGTGTGTGTGTATGTGTGTGTATGCGCACACACATCTGCGCATGTGAATGTACATGTGTATGAAGATTTTTTTGAAAAAGATTTTGGCTCAATTAAGGAAATCCTTCCTAACAATTAGAGGTTTTCAAAAGTTAAATGGGCTATTTTAGGGGAGGAGTTGAGTTTTTCATCACTGAAGATAGTTAATCAGAGTCTGGATGACTGACAACACATTGAAGATATGATAGTTAGAATTCTTGCTTCAAGTTGGGCTTAATTTATATGACCAATGGGGTCTCTCCTCAGTTCTGAGATTCTGATTCCTACACTGTGATTCTCAAGTTAGAATTGATATAAAAGTGTTTTCTAAATAATAAAGTTCTTTGAAACCTATATAGGGCTACAGTACCCGTAAAGTGTTTGTGTAAATGATAGAGCTATTTAAAATAATAAAACACTTTGAAATCAGGAGAGTAGTTAGAAAATGTTTAAAAACTATAAATTCTTTTTCAAATTGCAAAGTGCCCTGAATATGCAAGGGATTATTATTTTGCCATTATTATTAGTAGTAGTAATTATTAATAGTAATATTTATTGTTACTGGTAATTGTTATTTATAGTAGTAATTAGTAGTAGTATTCTTAGTATTAGTAATAATAATTCTAAACAACTCCACAAGCCTTTGTTAACACCTACTTGGTTTCAGTAGAACTTGTGAATATAAATAATCACTGGCCAAAAGAAGCTTACATTTTACTGAGAGGAGGAGCAAGATATGATGAAACTGATGAAATTGAAGAAATGATACTTTCCTAGATGGAAACTTTCTCATTCATTCATTAATTCATTTAGTAGTAAATATTTATTACATACCTATTATATGCTGGATACTGAGGGAATATGTAAAGTTTAGACAAGATATAATCCTTTCCCTTATGGTGCTTACAACCTAGTAAAGGGATAAAGTAGTAAGATTGATGATTGTTATGAACAAAATATTACATTATAAAAGTGCATTAAGCCTTATACATAGAATCTTTTCTGCTAGAGAATGATGGTAATAGATACATTATAAAACCAGTCCAGAGTCAGTTGGTAAGCTTAGGAAGCTGAACCAGCCTCTGTAACTAGATGAGAAAACAGTATGGGTTAGAGAAAAGGTCACTAGATTCAGAGGTCGTAGATTTAAATCTAAGGATTTTTTTTTTAAATTACTACCTGGGAGTAAGTAACTTCTTCTCTTGGAACTCAATTTCCTTATCTATTAAATGAATGAGTTGGACTAAGTGATCTCTATGTTCTCTTTCCTATCCTAATTTAAAAACCAGTCAATTCCCTGACTATCCATGACAGTTCAAGGCATGAATAGTGGTGAACAGAGTACCAGAATTGGAGGGAGAAAAACTTGAGTTCAAAACCAGCTCCAGACCTTATTTATTGTGTGACCCTGGTCAAATCACTGCTTCTCTTACTTTCAGTTTCCTCAGTAGTAAGATGGAGGTAATCATAGCACATACCTCACAAGATTGTTTTCAGGACCAAATGAAATATTTGTAAAACGCTTGGCAAACATTTAAGCACAATATAAATGTGGGTAATTATTACATGATGATTCAAGTCTCTTCAGATCTAATGTTTCTAAGGTCACTTCCACCTTTGACATTCCGTCTTCTCTCAGCTAAAGTCCTTTACAACACTAATTTTCTGTGTTCTATGTTCAAAACGTCTAGGCAATTGAGTAAAACTTATGAACTCTTTTTCAGAACAATGTTTTTAATTTTACAAAATAAAATCCATAAGATTCCTAAAGAAACCAAGTATTACAAAATGAAGTTATCAAAATATGTTTTAAAAAATAACTTCTCAGACCTCCATGAAATCTATTGTATGGAATCCAGATTAAGAATCCCTGAGTCAAGATATATGTCTGTATGAAAAGGTGCTCTAAATCACTATTGATCAGAGAAATGCAAATTAAGACAACTAAGATACCACTACCCACCTGTCAGGTTGGCTAAAATAATAGGAAAAGATAATGACAAATGTTGGAGAGGATGTGGGAAAACTGGAACACTAATACATTGCTGGTGCAGTTGTGAACTGATCCAATCATTCTGGAGAACAATTTGTACTATACTCAAAATATTATCAAAACCTTTGATCCAGCAGTGTTTCTACTGGGCTTATATCCCAAAGAAATCTTAAGGGAGGGAAAGGGACCCATATGTATAAAAATGTTTGTGGCAGACCTCTTTGTAGTGGTAAGAAAATGGAAATTGAATGGATGCCTATCAGATGAAGAATGGCTGAATAAGTTAGGGTATATGAATGTTATGGAATATTATTGTTCTATAAGAAATGACCAGTAGGATGATTTCAAAGAGTCCTGGAGAGACTTACATGAACTGATGCTGAGTGAAATGAGCAGAACCAGAAGATCAACAAGATTATATGACAATCGATTCTGATGGACATGGTTCTTTTCAACAATGAGATGATTCAGGTCAGTCCCAATGATCTTGTGATGAAGAGAGCCATCTACACCCAAAGAGAGAACTGTGAGAACTGAATATGGTTCACAAAATAAAATTTTCACTCTTTTTGTTGTGATTTGCTTGAACTTTATTTTCTTTCACATTTTTCCCTTTTTGATCTGATTTTTCTTGTGTAGCAAGATAATTGTATAGATATGCTGCCTATATTGGATTTAACATATATTGGATTACTTGTCATCTAGGGGAGGGAATGGAGGGAAGGAGGAAAAATTGAATCATAAGGTTTTTCAAGGGTCAATGTTGAAAAATCATCTTTGCATATGTTTTGAAAATTAAAAAAAAACTTCAATAAAAAAGAAAAAAGATATATGTCTAGAATGGGAAGAAGTTAGAATTTAAATGAAGGGAGGATTCCTGGCCAAAACAAACAAACAAACAAACAAAAAAAACAAAACAAAACAAAAAAACATCATTAATCTTTTCAAGTGTAGAAATATTGAAGATTTACATCAGATGAACCAAGAAAAAGGAAGAAAACATTTATTTTGACTCCAACAGATTCTGGGAGAAGTAAGGGAATCCTCCGTACCAAGCATTACCGGTGACATTAAGAGCCAAATGGGGTTCATTCCCAGGGGCTCTCAGTATGAGGCAAGCACCCTGTTAGTTCAACTTTGATGTTGTGATGAATTGAAGTATTTGTAAGTCATTAAACACTTAGCAAAAGGAGTGCTTTTTAGCCCAACATTAGCAGGGATTTGCAGCAGGGATATAATGGGACTTAGCTTCTACAGATAGAGGGTCCTCAGCTTCATATAGAACCTTTTAGGTAGATCAGAGAGTGGTGTCTCATGGGAACCTTTTATACCCTTTGGTGACTAAGAAGTCACATCTACATAGGCAAAAATCATCAAGAAGCTGTATCAAGGGAGGCATAGCTTGAAACTTGACTGACAACTAGGTCACTTTCTTCTTGGTTTTGATGCCATTTCTTAGCCTATGTTGGGATGGTGAGAAAGAGGGATCTCTGGTAGATATTGGCCCTGTTACATGGAACTAACCAATCAAAGCTAAGTGTAGAGTAATGATAAAAAAAAATAACTCACATTTTATGGTAGAGGTTTATAAAATACTTTCCTAAGAAATAGACTCTTTCAGATTTAGAAGTGACCTTAAAGATCATTATATGTGCCTTCTCCATTCATTTTACAGCTGAAACAGACAATTGTGCAGACATTAAGTGATATAGATAATGTCACACAGTTTATGTTGGTCAGAACTAGAGTGTCCCACCCAAATATTAATGCTCTTTCTACCTCAAAACAGTAGATATTCAGTATAGAAAAGGGGAAGTGAATAAGAGCCTAGGTAAGCAACAATCTAAACAATAAAACTTAGAGGATAATCTATGTGGGTAAAAAAGGGAACTGGAAATCCTTAGCTGGAATTGACCTAAAGCAAATTTCCCTACAGAATTCCCCTTAAGTGTATCCTGGGAATGATTCCAGATATTTCTTAACCTTCGTGCAGTCAAAGACATAGCTTCAGGCCAGTACATGATTGCCAATTTCTTGCCAGGTATAGGTTAGGTCAGAGACCAGGCAAGCCACTTATGATTGCATGACCTTAGACAAATCTTTTCCCCTCCCTTTCTCTCTCTAGCCCTCAGTTTCCTTGGCTATATAATGGAGTTTATAACCCTCTCCCTAGTTGCTTCACAAGTGTGGTGTAAGGATCTAACCTACTAATATGTGAAGTGCTTTGCAACTGTAAAATCCCATAGAAATGTTTTTGTTAGAGATAATAATAGAAAATGTGACTTATTGATATAGTGAACTTCCAGTTTTGGAAACTTCCTCAAGCAATGTAGGTAAACACTTTTTTTTCAATGTATACTTTTAGAGAGTTGTCTAAAATGCTGAGAAATTCTGTGTCCAAGGGCCCATAAAATCAGTATATCTCAAAGGCAAAACCAGCTCTCTATCAATTATGCCAGGGCTGCTTCTTAGTGCTGTCATTATTATAGTGATAATTGTTATTACCAGTATGCAAAAAAGGAGAAAAATCAGTAGACAGCTAGACATTATCAAGAAAATTTTTATTTTACACATCTTTTGGAGCCATGGAAATGGAAAAAGCCTGATCTCAGGTTTTTGGTGGTTAATATTGCAGTTCTGGAGAACATGGGAAACCGACCTGAATTTCAATGCATCATCCCAATGATAAAACTAAAGTGATTTGTGTCTGCTCTTGTTGATAGGAATTTGTTGGCAGAAGGTGAAATAGAGATATGTTGTAACAAGGTCAAGAAGAAGAGAATAAATGGTTAAAATTCATCCTTAGTCCAGGCTCAGTTTTAGCAAAATAAATCAACTGATGTGCAACAATTTCTTGTTGGCTGGTGTGCTTCATGGTCTTAGAAAAAGCATTGATGATGATCGTTACCATCTTTAATCTATGTCTGTCATGGAATAGAATTGACCTTGGACCAATAGAGGGCAAACTCTGGCAATAACTACCATCCACAATGTTTTGAGCCTTCAAAAATTGAGTTTGAGTTTCACGTCCAATGTTTAAGAATTCTATAACCTTAAATGAGTCTAAAATTTATGTTACTGTTATTAATAGAGGAGAGCTGAAGGTACAAGGACAGACAGACATTTGTGGACTTAATGATGAAATTCAGTATAGTTCAGTTTATTAATCATTTATTCCATGCCTTTTATGAGCAGGGATCTTGGTGGTATACAAAGTTCTTCACTAATAATAAATCTTATTAAAAATGAGAAGTCTACACTAATATTGTAAAACAAGGAGTGTATGTAGTCTTCCATCTCTCCACTTTAAAGATTAAGAAACTGAGACCCAGAGGAACAACATCTCAAGGTCATGTAGCAAGGAATTTTAGGGACCAGGAATTTCCCCATGCCAAGTTTAGAACCATTTTCACTATACCCTAAAGCAATTTAAAAATCATGACCTTCTTTAATCTCTTTGGAGTTGGCAGGTTGGGGGTTTTTATCCCCATTTTTTAGAGGAGGAAACAAAGGCTTGGAGAAAGGGAGTGACTTCAGCAGAGCAGTGACAAGAGTTGGGATTTGTCCTGAGTACTGCTACTGTTAAGTCTGGTGCTTTTGCCCCTGCACTGATGTGGTACCTGCCAAGGAAACATCATCAGATGACAGTCTATGAGGAAATGCTGGTTTAGGAGGTCTGCTTTTGGGAAGGCTGAGTGTTGCTGTGGCCTATCGGTCAGTACCGATGTCTGATTCATGTTCAGATGGCTTTGCATTTGAAACTTAGTTACTCCAATGTGCTGCATCCTGTACCCCTTAGCACAAACAATCAGAAGCAGTTATCCTCTGTGATGCAATGAAAAGAGCTAGATGATGCGAGTTCAAGTCTTAGCTCTGAAATTAACTGTGTGACTTTAGACAAATCTGTTCACCTACATTACATCATTGTGAAACAGTAGTTCATATTTCTATGGTATTTGCCACTTCAACAAGTGCTTTCCACTCAGGGAGGGAGTGTAAGTGTTATCTCCTTTTTATAAAAAAGGAAACTAAAGTCTGTAGAGAGATGACTGACTTGAGATTTCATATAACTAGGATTTAATAAGCATTTATTTTCTTAACGCTATGTCTTCCCTACCCACCCACCCTCCATTGGAAAAAAAAAAACTTGTAATAAATAAGCATAGTTTTCCTGTATTGGCCATGGCCAAAAATAATTCTGCATTTTGAATGTATCACTTCACTTTCAAGGATTGGACAGCATGAATCATCATTCCAAAGGCCCAGGATTTGAATTCAGATTTTCTGACACACCAAAATCAGCATATTTTTCCTTTTGCCACCTTGCCTGATCTTAAAATAACAGAATTGTACTAGATTAGGGGTTCTTAAGCTTTTCTGTGTCATGTCTTGGCAGTTTGGAAAACCAGTACATCTCTTCTCAGAATCATGTTTACTGACAAAATCCAAAATTGAAGGAAATATTGAATTTCAATGAGGGATTAAAAAAATAAAGATGTAATTTTTCCCATCCAAATTTATTAAATATTCCTCATGTTAAGAACCCCTAAACAAGATGTTCTCTAAGATCTTTGCTTGTGAATTGAGGTGGCTGACTTGGGGATTGCATAAAAATGAATTTTTTAATGATTGGGGCTATTCAAAAATGAAATGGAAAGTAAGCTTTCCAATAAAAGAAGCATTCAAACAGATACTAGAAGATATCTTGAAAAGGAGTAGGCCTAGTGGTTCCATGTTATCATGATAGTTGCTGATTTGGGAAAGCATTGCCATAATAGATGATTTCTGGAGTCCCTTTACCCTAAGAGCCTAACATAATAAAAAGGACTTAGGATTCTTGTCTGCATGTGAATCACAATATAACACCAGTTTACTCTGTTCATCTTAACATCTTTAGAATTGCAAAGGCAGGAGGTAGATGTGGTGCAAATTAGGGAGAGAACTAACACCCAGTGGAACACTCAAATGGCTTTCCTTGTCAGCCAGGTATGATTGATTCCTAGGTGATAAAACAGCCAGTGGGATGGCATGGGGAGAAGTAGATGCAGCTGATAGGAAGCTCACAGTCTTTTTTCTCAGAGAATCATGATTTTGATGATGGCTGCTTTGACATCCTTGTTCCTCAGAGTGTAGATGAGGGAGGTCACCACAGGAGAGGAGATGGCATATACCACATTCCCCATGATGTGGAAGTCCACAGGAAGGTCAGCCCTGTAGGCCACATAGGCCACAGCAATGGATGTATAGTAGGTGCCAACAACAAGGAGATGGGATGTGCAGGTGAAGAAGGCTTTGGCCTGGCCCTCTTTTGAGCTGATCTTCTGAATGGAGATGAGAATTCGAACATAGGAGAGGACCACCAACACCAGGTGTGGGCACAGCAGAACCCCAGGAATGTCTGGAAGGTGGGGTCTGAGCAAGAAGCCTACACCACTGCCAGGTGGTCACAGAAGCAGTAGAAGACCTGGGCCAGGGTCTGGGATGACTGGACCACTGCCAGAATAGGCAACAGGAGGGCAGCGATGCAGGCACCCGCTGCCAGCTTGGCATTGACCTGTGGGTCATGCGGACTGCATAATACAATGGGTAGCAGATAGCTTCATAGCGGTCATAGGCTATGACCACCAGGATAAAGGCTTCCCCACAACCAAAGCCGTGGAAAAAAATACATCTACAGGAAGCATGCTGGAAAGGAGAGGATTTGGTCACTTAGCAAGAAGAGGGAGAGCATCCTGGGGATGGTGATTGTGGTATAGAGGATGGCCAGTGCTGACAGGTTGGTCAGGAAGAAGTACATGGGCTTGTGAAGGTTGGAGTCCAGCATCACAGCCATTAGAATATTGCCAGTGACAATAAGGAGATAGAGGATGAGGAAGATGAAGAAAACTGGAAGGGTGAATGATTCTGGAAGTGAGGGGATGCCCATCAGATAAAAAGAGGTGGGAGATTCGTCTGAATTATTGCAGGCTCTTGTATCCATGGTAAGTAGGAATGATATTATGGAGATGAACAACAGAACATCTGGCAATGGAAACAACTGGAAAAATATTACCTCTTATAGAAACAAACTCTAAGCTTGACTTTCTAGTACATTTTCAGCTCTTTGTCTTAGGTAAGATACAACTGATCACTGTCCACATACCCATTTTCCAAAAAGCAAGTATTTCTTCTAGATACTTTTGTTATAGACACAGGACCATGAAATAAAGGATACTCAAATTTTTCTAATTTTATAATCTAAAGCCCCTGCCTAGACCTTACTCACTCCAGCCATAATTAACTTGACCCCTTGTCCTTCAAAACTGCAAAACTACAATACCTACTAAGTAGGCTTATTAATTTTTAAAAATAATATATTTTATTGTTAGTTCTGCTGGCTAAGGTCCAGAGACAACAGTACCTTTATATTTTTATCCCTGTCTTTTTCAAACAGATTGCTTTTTATAAATACTTTCCCTTTCTTCTCTAGGAAAGATTGGATCTAGTTTCTTGTTTTCAATATTCACCTGGGATATTCATGACAACAATACAATGATTAAAGAGTACATCTTATTCATAAAAGATATAAAAGAAGTGGAGTAGGACTTCATGTGAAGATGATATCTAATCTCATGGAAATCCATGAACCTAAATGAGAAAGAGTTAGGTGGTATAGTGGATAGAGTACCCATCTTCCTGAGTTTAAATCCAATCTCAGACACTTATCAGTTGTATGACCTTGGAAAAGTCACTTAATGCTGCCTCAGTTTCTCATCTGCAAAATGAACTGGAGAAGAAAATGGCAAGCCACTTCAGTATCTTTGCCAAGCACCACATGGGATCATAAAGAGTCAGGCATAACTGGAAAAACACCTGAACAACAGCAAAAATGAAAAATCACGAGTGAGAATATTTGTGTTGGAATCAAAGGAAAGAGAAACAGAAGAAATATCATAAACTGTACTACAGATCCTCTGGACAGATGGAAGAAATTGATGATAAAATTCTACAAAAAGTACAAATTAGCTCAGTTAGGAAGTAGTAGTCATTATCAACTTCAGTCATCCAGATATGTTCTAGAAGTCTCTCTACTAAAATCAGAGAATCTGATAAATTTTCAGTTTTTCTTAATCATTGTTTTATTTCTCAGAAGTAGAAAAAAAACAGAAAACTTATATTTGATAGTTTTTGATCAACAGAGAGCTTGTTAAATAAGAAGAAATTATAGAACTCCAGAAAGAAACAATCCTGTTAATTTATCTCTTGATAAATTAAGGTAAAGAAAACTAGGCAAAGTAAAACCTGTACTCTTATAGAAATATTTTAGGAAAATGAGTATCAAAGAGTTAAAAAAAAAAAAAAAGAAGAAGAATGGAATTATAAGGCTGAGAATTTATAAAGGAATGGCTCCAAGAGAAATGAATAATTCTAAAGAAGAAAATTTTGCTGATACAGACAAAATGATTCCAATGGAGGGAAATGGAGGCATCTGAAAACTATTGTGATTGTGCAATAGCTCATCAATGAGACTACATTATTAATATTCCTGTACAAGAGGTAGAACTGGGGCCAGAAATGATAAAGCTGTTGCCCATTGGTTAGAATGGGTCGCTTCATAGAATAGTGAATTCCTTTGCGACTGAAGACATTCAAAGACTGACTGACCTCTTATCAAAATGATTATAGAAATATAAAGGGAAGGAAATTGAACCTCTAACATCCTCTGAACTCCCTTTTCTAGGCTACTAAAGTTTCATGATTTATCTTGGAAGCATTTGCCGTTTTTCCTTTTGACACTTGAAACTTTGGGAGTTTTTTTTTTCCTTTCAATACTAATAGGTATATAGATTCTCAAGTTGTAGAAAACTTCAAGATCTTCTGATCCAATCTCCTTATTTTACAGAATAGGAACCTGAGGTCCTAAGAAGAAACAAGACATGAACCAGACTTAAACAGGAAATTAGTAACAGAGCAGAAACTAAACTGCTAATAATCATCAATGAAGGTTATTGATTCTCTCTTGCCAGTCTTCTTTTTCCCTTGCCAAATAAACTCAGTAGAAAGACAACATGTTCTACTAGAAAAAAGCATTGGCTCTAGAATCAGAGGATCCCAATGGAACTTGAAATTCAAAAATCCTGGCATGAATTCTACTTCTACTTGCCACATCCCCTCGCAGAGTCTCAGTTTCCCCTACTTTAAAATAAAGAGATTGAACTAGATAGTCCATAGACTTCCTTCCAGGTATAAAGTCTTTGATTTATGCCTCTCTCTTCCTCTCCAATCTGCCCTTACCTCCAGGGCCATAGATTGTATGGATCCAAGCTGATTTTCTTTCTGGCTCCAGGTAGTGAATCAGAGAATGATAGAAAGGAAATGAACCTGAAAACATGGAAAGTATAGGATTTTAGCACCGAGAGGGACCATGGAGAGCATCCACTGAGTTACTTCATCTTATGGAGAAGGAAGTTGTTGGAGGACACTGGCCAAGAGGACTTGAATGAAAAGAAATTTGGGTTGGAATCCTGACTCTTGACACTTACTAAGTCTAACCTGAGGGAATTCATTCACTTAGCCTCTTTGAGTCTCAATTTCCCAACTCTTAAGTAGTAATAGAAATATACTGTGATGGAATTGTTGAGGGGGAAATAATTTGTTAACAGTATTATAAACATATGAGTTATTGGTATTTCCCAAAACAGACAAGGGGCTTTATTAGGGTAGCATGATACAGGACACAAAACTGAGAAGTACATACAATATAGTTTGAGAAGGGAAAGAGTGTTAATAATATGGGAGTTCATGATGCTGAGCAAAACAAACAGAACTAGGAAAACATCATACAGAGAAGCAGCAAGATTGTGCATTGATAAACTATGACCGACTTGGTTCTTAGCGGTTCAGTGATCCAAGGCAATTCCAATAAACTTTGGATGGAAAACTCCATCCACATTCAGAGAAAGGACTGAATGTAAATCCATACATGCTATATTCACTTTTTTCTTTTTTTTTTTCTCATGGTTTTTCCCCTTTTTCTGAATTTTCTCTTCCAACATGATTCATTATATATATCAAAAATTGTATAGCCAAAAAAATATTTCTATAAGTAACTGGGGAAAATATTTTTAATTAAAAAATAAGTTAAAAAACAATATGGGAATTCACTAAAGACTTCTTAAGGGATGTGGCATGTGAAAATATAGGTCTGGATCTTGAGACAGGTTTGGATTATGAATATATGCACACACACATATATGTATATATATATGTATGTATACATATATATGAGATATCTATCTATGAGATAGTTATATCTCTGTGATATCTATATTTGCAAAATATATCTAGATAGATTTATCTAGATCTATATAGATTCATTCTCTCTCTTGTTCTTTCTTTCTTCATAGATAGATAGATAGATAGATATAGATATAATTGCAGATCCCATGAAACTGATCCACAAATCCTTTGAGGGATCTATGAATCCTGATTTAAAACATATAGTATAGAGAAAGAATAAAAGCTGGCCAATCACAGAAATTTGAAGATAGATGTAATATGTACCTGTAGACACACTACCTGTATACATACATGTACTTCAAATCAATAGCTGATTTTGCACATCCAGAGCAGCGCTTCCTCTCTCTCTCCCTCTTTTCCTCTCTCTCTCTCCCTCTCTCCCTCCTTCTTTCTCTTTCCCTCTTTCCCTCCTCTTTTCCTCCCTCTCCCTCCCTCTCTCTCTCCCTCTCTTTCTCCCTTTTCCTGTTCCTCTCCCTCTCTCTGTCTTTCTTCCTTTCCCTCTCCCTATCCCTTTCTCCCTCCCTCTTTCTTTTCCTCTCTCTTTCTTTCTCTCCCCCTTCCTTCTTCCCTCCCTCCCTCTTTGTTTCTGTCTCTGTCTCTGTCTTTCTTTCTGGCCGTCTCTCTATCTCTGTCTCTCCATTTCTTGTCCTTTTTCCTAATACAGTGAGATATGCCACTTTTCCTGAAAGTGCCAATTCTCTAATAAAAGTTTAAAAAAAAACCCACAACATCCATGCTCTGAAGTTTCCATCAAAGTGGCTGTCGCTTCTCCTCCCTGCCGTGATGGCTTACGTCTGCCCTGCAAACACTGTCAGTTACATTCTGTCTCTATCTCTTCGTCTTCACCTTTCCCTCGGGTGGCGCAGGGCTCTGACAGACTCACAGGGCTGAAAATGGAAAGGAGGAAGGAAGGAAGGGAGTCAAGTTAAAAATACCTCTGGTTGAATTTGATCATCCTTCCAGCCTCTTAAGGGGTGGGCGGGTGGTATGAAACTGGTACACAGATATTTGTAAACTGATTTCATAATCAGGACAAGAAAGAAACACTGAAGCCAGACAGCTTTGAGTGTCACATGTCAGATGAAAGAGCATTTTCACCCATGCTTTCATTATGGCCAATATTATCTTCACCAGCATCATCTTCACCTTTATTGCCATCATCAGTACATACCATTTCAAAAGAAGTCTCAGGTTTAATCCCCGCCACCAAAAACAATATTAGAAGGAGAGCTGCTATGGTTAAAATGATAGCACAGTCTAGAATTGCTTGAATAACCCAAAGATTGTTAGGCCTGAAGATTAATCACTAATGGGTTAATGTTAACTGGGTGAGAGGTCCTAGTGATAGATGTATAATTCTTTTTTTTTTTTTTTTGCTATGCTCCATCCAACATTTTTGTTAATAATTTGAATGAAGGCATAGTTAGAATATAGCCAAATTGGTAGATGACATGAAAGTAAAAGGAATAGTTAGTAGTGGGTGACACAACTAGCATTTGAAAAGATCTCAAGAGACTAAAACAATGTCTCTACCAAAGTGAAATTTAATAGGAGTAAATATAAAGTTTTCCCTTTGGTTCAAAAACTCAGTTGCACAAATACAAAATACATACGCATTTTGATTTTGTATGTGCATGTCTAATACTAATTTTATCAAAAATATGGGAGGATTTTATCCAGTCTGAAAGCTCAATATGAGTTAATTATGTGACAAGAAAGAAAGAAAAATTAGTAGTACCTCTAACTATCTCACATGAAGTAGAATATCCTCACAGAAGGAAGCCATAGTCCTGCTGCGTTCTGCCTGAGCCAGGCCATGTCTGGACAAATTGTGTTCAATTCTGCAGCTACACTTTAGGAAGGAAATTGATAAATTGAGGCAAAAAATGGCAACTGAGATGGTGAAAGGAATGGAAATGTTCCATGTAAGAATCACTTTAAGCAGAGATGTCAAATATGCAGCCCACAATACTCTTGAGTGTGGCCTAAACTAATTTAAAATATAATTGGAAAATATTGAACAACATAAACAAAAATATGATAAAACATAAATACTGTTGATAAATGTGGCTTTCTAAGTCAATATACACCCATAGGGATGCTTATGTACAGTTGAATGGCAACCATTTCTATCTGAATTTGACACCACTAATTTAAAGGATCTGGGAATTTTTAATTTAAGAAATAGACTTGTAGATAATACAATCTCTTCAAGTATTTGTAGGATTTCCATGTAGGTGAGACATCAGACCTATTACTCTCTTCTCCAGAAGGCAGGATAAGAAGAAATGTGCATAAGTTTCAGGGAAGCAGACACGAGTTCAATACAAGGACAAATTTCTCTGAAAGATCTGTCCAATAATAGAATCTTCAGACTATATTGAAAAGTGGAGTATTCTATATTCCTGGTCTTCAGAGCAGAGGTAGGTGACTATTTATAATGAATATTATAGAGGATACTTAATAATTCTATGATCTGTAAAATGTGGCTAACCATGTAATAATGTAACATTTTTGTAACTACCATTGGATATCTACCTACAATCTACTGTCATCATGCACCATCACCTTCACTATTATCACCCTCACTCCTTTCAGAGATACTATCACCTTCATTTTAATTCTGTTATAGAGGAAAGGACACTTGACCTGTGAGACCTAGTTTCTATTTTTTTCTTTTTTATTGAAACTTTTTGTTTTCAAAACATATTTAAGGATAATTTTTCAACATTAACCCTTACAAAACCTTGTATTCCAATTTCCTCCCTTTCTCCACCCACCCCAAGATGGCAAATAATCCAATATATGTTAAACATGGTAAAATATATAAATCAAATATAGGCATGCATATTTATACAAATATCTTGCTGCACACACAAAAAAATCTGATCAAAAAGAAAGAAAAATGAGAAAGAAAATAAAATTCAAGCAAACAACAACACAAGAGTGAAAATGCTATGTTGTGATCTACACTAAGTTCCCACAGTTCTCTCTCTGGGTATAGATTGTTCTTATTGTCACAAGATCATTGAAACTAGCCGGAATCATCTCATTGTTGAGAAGAGTCACATTCATCAGAACTGATCATTGTATATAGTCTTTTTATTGCCATGTATGATGATCTCCTGGTTCTGCTCATTTCACTCAGCATCAGTTCATGTAAGTCTCTCCAGACCTCTCTGAAATCATCCTGCTGGTCATTTCTTATAGAACAACAATCTTCCATAACATTCATATACTATAATTTATTCATCCATTCTCCAACTGATGGGCATCCACTCAGTTTCCAGTTTCTTGCCACTACAAAAAGGGCTGCCACAAACACTTTTGCACATGTGCGTCTCTTTCCTTCTTTTAAGATCTCTTTGGGATATAAGTCCAATAGAAACACTTCTGGATCAAAGGATAAGCACAGTTTGATAATATTTTGGGTATAGCTCCAAACTGCTCTCCAGAATGGTTGGATCCATTCACAACTCCACCAACAATGCATCAGTGTCCCAGTTTTCTCACATCCCCTCCAACATTCATCACTATCTTTTCCTGTCATCCTAGCCAATCTGAGAGGTGTGTAGTGGTATCTCAGAGTTGTCTTAATTTGCATTTCTCTGATCAATAGTGATTTAGAGCACCTTCTCATATGACTAGAAATGATTTTAAATTTCTTCATCTGAAAATTGTTCATATCTTTTGACCATTTATCAATTGCAGAATGGATTGAATTCTTATAAAATTGAGTCAATTCTCTTTATATTTTAGAAATGAAGCCTTTATCAGAATCCTTACATGTAAAAATGTTTTCCTAATTTATTGCTTCCCTTCTAATCTTGTCTACATTGATTTTATTTGTGCAAAAAATTTTTACTTAATATAATCAAAATTATTCATTTTGCGTTCCATAATGTACATCAGTTCTTTGGCCACAAATTCCTTCCTTCTCCACAGATCTGAGAGGTAAACTATCTTTTGTTCTTGTAATTTGCTTATATTCTTTATGTCTAAATCATGAACCCATTTCAAGCTTATCTTGGTATATGGTATTAGGTGTGAGTCATATCTAGTTTCTGTCATACTAGTTTCCAATTTTCCCAGAAGTTTTTGTCAAATAGTGAGTTCTTATTCCAAACTCTGGAGTCTTTGGATTTACCAAACACTAGTTACCTATTTTGTCCTATGAACTTAACCTCTTCCACCAATCGACTGCTCTATTTCTTAGCCAGTACCAAATGGTTTTGGTGACTGCTGCTTTGTAATATAGTTTTAGGTCAGGTACAGCTAAGTCATCTTCATTTGCATTTTTTTCATTAATTCCCTTGAAATTCTTGATCTTTTGTTCTTCCAGATGAACTTTGTTATTTTTTCTAGATCTGTAAAATAAATTCTTGGGAGTTTGATTGGTATGACACTAAATAGGCATAGTATTGTCATTTTTATTACATTCACTTGGCCTACTGATTACCACTTGATATTTTTCCAACTTATTACATCTGACTTTATTTGTGTGGAAAGTGTTTTGTAATTGTGTTCATATGGTTCCCGACTTTCCTTTGTGCACCCAGTTCTTTTGATTTCAGGTCAAGCACTTTGGCCCAAAGTCATACTAAATAAGTGACAGAGTCCATCTGGAATCTCTATCTCCTGATGCCTTCTCCGGTGTACTTTTTTTTTTTTATCATTGAATAAACTATTCCCTTGCCACTGTTTTGTAAGAACTTTTGGTAATGAAATGAATTAGATTATTAGCCTTTATATTTGGAAATAATGGGGATCAGTAACTCAGGATGAATGATTTATTTCTGCATATCATTCTCAAAGAAAAATATCCTTTAGAGCATAATGTAAAGAAACAGAAGCACCTAAGCACAATGTAGTAGGCTTGTTGATTCTACCACTAACCCTTCTCTGCCTCTTCTTACCAAAAGCTTGGGTTACAAACTGGCTTTGATTTGTTTTTTAAACTCAGAAGCTTTGCAAGGCTTTGTCATTTAGTGCTCTCATTTTAAGGCTTTAGAAGAGCAGTGGTGCTTATTCTTTCTGACCTCTCCTTTCCCATATTGCTTCAATTCTTTCTAACCTTGATATTTTCTAATTTAAAAAATCCCTGTCTATCATTATTCCACTTATCAGAGTTTGGCTGTCACTTTCACCCCTCAGCTCTGAGAAGATGCTGGCCCAACCTTCCATACTATATCTTCCTCTGTTTATTTATTTATTTATTTTTTACTAAAAATAGTGGGAAATAGCCCTGGCTTAGGAGGGAAATCTAGCTTCTAATTCCAGCTCTGCCATTCATTCCTAGGTAACCTTGGAGGAGTCAACAAGAATCCAACACTTGGTAGGTTTATGACTGTGAATGAGTTATTTTATTTTGGTGAACTTCAGTCTCATCTTCTGTGAAATGGGGATAATAATACATTATGTATCTCACAAGTTTGGTGTTAGCAAAAAGTCCTGTAAAATGCTATCAAAATAGAAGCTTTTAGTAAGAAAAATGTTTTTTTTTTTTTAAGTAATAGCCTTTTAGTTTCAAAATACATGCAGAAATAGTTTTCAATATTCAACCTTCCCGCTCCCTTCTTCCCATCCCCTCCTGTAGATATCAAGTGATCCAATATAAATTAAATGTGCAGTTTTTCTAAACATATTTCCACATTTATCATGCTGTACAAGAAAAAACAGATCAAAAAGGAAAAAATGAGAAAGAAAAAGAGCTAGAAAACAACAACAACAACAAAAAGGTGAAAATACTGGGTTAGGATCCACATTCAGTCCCCATAGTTCTCTTTCTGGATGAAGAGCACATTCCCAATTGGCCTGAATCACCTCGTTGCTGAAAAGAGCCAAGTCCATCACAGTGGATCATCATATAATCTTATTATTTCTGTGTATAACATTCTACTCACTTCACTTAGCATCAGTGCTGAGGCTGTTTTTGAACTTAGGTCTTCCTGACACCAGGTCCAGAACTCTGCTCACTGTATCACCCAACTATAAATTCTGAAATATAATTCCACATGCTGAAGGAGACTGCCTTAAGTCACCATCCCAAGCTAGGGACTGTTCTGTCAGTTTCTTGAAAAATCACAGAATCTCAAAGCTGGAAGGCACTCCACAGACTATCTAGGCTTAACTAGACTCAAGCAGGAATCTCTACCTTCTATATCTTCCCAAAATCCCATACAGATGTTCACTGAGACATTGCTGGAAGACCTTTAGTCACTATCTCCCAATGTTAATACATTCCACTTTGGCACAACAACAAATGTTCAGATGTTCCTTTCATCAAACCTAAATCAATCTCTCTTTACTTTCTCTCAGTTGTTTCTGGTTCCACCCTTAGGAGCCAACCAGATCAGCCTAATCTCTCTTTTACAGGTCAATCCTTTAAATAATTGGCAGTTATCATGACTCTCATTACTTTAAGTTTTCTTATCTCTCATTCCTTCCATGAATCCTTGGATGGCATGATCTCCAGACCTCTCAACATTCTGGCTATTCTACTCTGGACACACCCCAGTTAGTCAATATCCTTCTGAAAATATGTCCCACGTTTTAGGAATTAGATTACAAAGTTGCAGATGTGATTTGACCAGGACAAAGGACAGTGAAATATTCATTTTCTTCACTCTGGACTCCGGGTGGCTATTGATAGCCCCAAATAAAAGCAACTTTTTGGAGTGCCATCCATCTTCTCGTTCCTGCCTCCCTCGCTTACATATTATTTTTATGTATGTGTCCTGAGTGACTTAAGAGCAAGAACCACGTCTTCTCTAAACTTTTGCCTCTGCCCTCAGAAAGCATTCAATAGGTGCTTAATTAATATTGATTGGATTTCACTGGTCCAGTATTCCATCTTGTTCATGAGAGTTTGTCAGATGTCTCTCTAAAATCCAGTGCATTCTGTCCTCAGCATTATTCTGATCTACTAGACTAATAATGCTATCAAAAGGGGAAATGAGTCATCTCTCTGTATGAAGGACACAGCCTGTTTTCCAGTGAGTTAAGACCAGATTAATAATAGCTGGAATAAACTTTATCTGAGTCGCATAAATAAATCCTATAGAAAGGCACTGCCTTTCAGCTCCTTCTGATAAGCACTATGGAATTCTCCAAGACTTCAGTCTTCAAAGCATTTTCACAGTTCTGATCTCGTTCTATCCTTGCAATCCTGTGAAATGGTGGAAAAGAAAAAGCTAAAGGACTTTGTTGTGGTAACAAAAACCCAGAGAAGAAAGGTGCCTAAGGTCACATAGAAAGGCTTTTATTCAGGGTCTGACAAGTAGAGGATATGATGGGAGGACAATTTCATGTTCTCCTGAAGTGAAGTTCATCTATAATATGAAACATATAATGGAGGAAGTCAACAGAAGTGTGTTTTATAGTGCTGGTGGGTAGGGACAGGACCAGAAGGCATGACTGGCTCATATTACAATAGAGGTTTATGCAGCATAAGAAACTGAAAAAGTATAGAATAAGGGATCCAAGAAGCAGGTTGTTACTCTGATCCTATGGGATCATAATAATAAAAATCATGTCATTCAAGAATCCTCATTTGATAAAGGAAGGAAGACTTACAGTAGCCAGTGACCTGCCCAAGATCACATATGTAGTAAGTAGAAGAGTTGACATTCAAACTCAGATCCTCTCATTCCAGGACTCTTTAAAAAACAAACAAACAAAAAAATAAATTATGCTATAGTTCACAGGACTTAGAATCAGATTTTTTTTTCTGATGTTTTTGAGGTCATCTGGTCCACTTCCCTTCCCTCATTTTATAGATAATCAAATAGAGATCCCCAAAATTGAAATCTCTCTTAAGCTGTTGCTCTGACTATGATTCTCAACACGTCGGAAACCTTTATGTATTATGCAAAATAAAACCCAAACTTCAGGTCCTGACATGCACGAGTCTTTATAATCAGATTTCTAATGACCTTAGTATTGTTTTAGCTTTCTCCCTACATATGCAATATCCTGTAGTGAAATTGGCTGATTCTCTGTGCTCCATTGTCATCCTGTTCTCTTTGAATTGCTTATATACATTATCCCTTTGCCCTAATGCCCAAAACAGAGATCTTCACTCTTCACCCATCTCTACTTATTGAAGTTCCTCCCTCCATTCAAAGCCCAACCAAGATGCCACTTCTTCCATGCTATCTTTCTCCGTCTCTTCATCCAAACATGATCTCTTTTTCCTCACATTTCACATAGTAGTTTGCATGAGTAACTCCTTTGTATTTGCTGCATTGTAATTATTTACCTACATAGCTATCTCCTTATTAGGTTGTAATCTCTTTGAGATCATGACTTCTGACTTGACTCTTTTATATGTATCTCATATTTATCACAGTTTCCTACATAAGGTACATGCCTAATAAATAATTATTGACTTGGATTTAATGGTGCACTGGAATGAGCCTTCAGCCTGGAATCAAACTATGTAGGATCTAATTTTGGCTTTGCCACTAAATCACTGTATGACATTTGACAATTAGCTTCTTTGACTGAACCTCACTTTCCACATTTATTAAAAGAATGGATTGAACTAGATTACCTCTGAATAAGTTCTAGCTTCAATATTTTGTGTTCTAAGTTCTTCTGAGTTTGATATTCTATACTCAAAATTGTTCTTTTCTATCTCTGACACTCAGTGCTCTGAAGTCCCTTCTGATTCTGACATTTATGGTCTTATTTTTAAAATAGTATTTTCTTTTTTCTTTTTTTTTTTTTTTTTTGCTGAGACAATTGGGATTAAGTGACTTGCCCAGGGTCACACAGCTAGACAGCTAGGAAGTGTTAAGTGTCTGAGATCAGATTTGAACTCAGGTCCTCCTGACTTCAAGGCTGGTGCTCTATCCACTGCGCCATCTAGCTGCCCCAGTATTTTATTTTTTCCAAACACACATGTAGTTAGTTTTCAACATTAATTTTGGTAAAACTTTGTGTTCCAAAATTTTCTCCCTTCCTCCTTTACCTCCCCAAGACAGCAAGCAATAAGATATAAGTTAAATATGTGCAGTTCTTTTCAACATATTTCCAAATTTGTCATGCTTTGCAAGAAAAATCATATCAAAAGGGAAAAAAACATGAAAAAAAACAAACAATAACAAAAAAGTGAAAATATTATGCTTCAATCCACATTCCATTTCCATAGTTCTCTCTCTGAATGTGATTGGTATTTTTTATCCCAAGTCTATGGTTATTGCCTTGATTTACTGCATTGTTGAGAAAAGTAAAGTCCTTCATAATTCATTACACAATTTTGCTATGACAATGTACAATGTTCTAATTCTGCTCACTTCCCTCGTGTATTTCTAGGCTTTTCTGAAATCAGTATGCTCTTCATTTTTATAGAACAATAATATTCCATTATACTAACAACATACCATAACTTATTTGACCATTCCCAATTAGGACATCCATTCAATTTCCAGTTCTTTGCCGCTACAAAAAGGGCTGCTACAAATGTTTTTGCACATAACGGGCTTTTCCCCTCTTTTATGATCTCTTTGAGATATAGACCCAATAGACACACTGCTGAATCAAAAGGTGTGCATAGTTTGGTAGCCTTTTGAGCATAATTCCAAATTGCTCTCCAGAATGGATGAATCATTTCACAACTCCACCAGCAATGCTGGTCTGTTATGGTCTGTTTTAAAGAATTTTAAAATATAAAATATTTCTAGAGGATATTGCTCCCATCAGCTCCTGTCCTTATGAGAACTAATTATGGAGGGATGGCATAAAATATTTTATGTGTATGCTCTACATTGAGAGGCAGTTAGTGTAATGGATAAAGGATTGAACCTTAATTCAGAAGACCTAAGGTCAAATCTTGACACAGCAATTTAGATGTGACCATAAGCAAACCAATTAGCCTCTCAAAGATCCAGTTTCTTTATTAATAAAGTGGGAGTAATTATATTATCTACCTTCTTTTTGGAGTTATTGTATAGAAAATATTTTGAAAACCTTCAATTGTATATAAATATATGTTATTATCAAGGCTCCTTTTACCACTGACTCTTTATAATTTCATTTGTTGAATTTCTTTTTGGCCACTTGACTACAGAAAAAGAAAATCAGACCGAAGGACCTCTAGAGGAAAGAATCTCTAGAAGCTACATTATGCCATATTCATCATGTCAACATCTAAAGATAGCCTGGAGTTCTGTCCTCCCTCACTTGATCTCCTTCACTTCCCTCTGTTAAATCACACAATAATTCTTCCCTTCCATTAGTTCAATTAATCAAGTCAGTCAGCAAACACTTCTTAAGTGCTTTCTATGTGCCAGGCCCTATATTTGTCAGGCATTAGGCTGGACACTGGAGATACAAATGCAAAGAATGAAATAGCAGATTAAGATTGAATTTATCCAAAAGTTGATTTTATCATTGCGCCTCACAGCTGTTACATCTGGTAATGGCAGCAGTAATTTGCATTTACATATTTCTTTGCAAAAACACTTTTGGTACAATAATTCTGAGCAGTAGTATGAATTATTATTATTCATCCCCATTTCATAGATAAAGAAACTGAGGTTTGGTGAAAGGAGATACAGCTAGAAAATGCCATGGGAGGAGGGGACTGATATATATACATATATATATATGTGTGTGTGTGTGTGTGTGTGTGTGTGTGTGTGTGTGTGTGTGTGTATATTTGGAGTGTCTCTGTCAATGTATTCACACACAGAACAAATAGGTAAATGAGCCTAATTCTAAGAGAATTGAGGTGACATGTGATGTAAATATCATGGAATGATTACAGAGCATATGTGTCATATTCTGTAATTGCTTTCTAGTCTGCTAACTACACGGTTAGGAGAAGTATTTCAAATTAGCTGTGTAGCTAGAACTGGGAGTGCTTTCAAAAGAGCACTAGTGACAGAGACTTGGCCAGTTTCCACTTTGCCTACTCTTTCTTGGTTTGACTTCTCTGTTGACTATATGTGATAAAAGACAATCCTGAATGGGGAGAAGCGTTGAGCCTTCCTCCATCCAATCCTTACACATGTCTTCATGAAAAAAAAAGGGATTGATCTTGTTTCCTTCAATATTAGTTCTTTTTTTGTTTTTAAGCAAAGGGATTGGAGACTCTTGGACTTGTAAATTTCAAAAAGTTAGGGCAGCTAGATGGTGCTATGGATAGAGCACCAGCCCTGAAGTCAGGAGGACCTGAATTCAAATCTGGCCTCAGACACTTAGCACTTCTTGTCTGTATGATCCTGGGCAAGTCACTTAACCCCAATTGTCTCAGCAAAAAAAAAAAGTCAAAAAGTCAAGAGGGTCACTATCAGTGTCCCAGAGTCTAAGAGTCAATGTTCATACCAGATGTTGCAGTCAATTTAGCATCAATGCCCCAGGAACAAGAAATTATCTTTAGAAGTAACTTTCAGGCCCAGCCTAATAGTAGTTGAGTCTCATGTTGTGTCTCATCAGACTTGGTGAGTAAGAGCTGAGTTGGAACTACTGGTGTGTAGGAACTGAGTTAAATTTGAGCCCACTCAGCTTAGAGATTGCAATGAAAATAAGGTAGGATATATCCCCAAAGTTTGTGTGGAGGGTATGTTTGCATCTTTATTCTTGCTATATCTTCAAAGTAATCATCCCCTTTTAAGCGAAATTTGATGTTACATTGATTAAATGGGACTTGGGCACTAATAGCTGGTGCTTACAAAGGGGAAAGTCAATTGATAGGAGCTTGAATTGATACCCCCAACTCCTCGGAGACCTCTAAAAGCTGGAGGGGAGAAGAAGCAGGCCTGGCTCTGGGATAGTAAGACCAGAGCATTCTTGCTATAGAGATTGCCCAACCATTTCCAGAGATCAAACACTGATCCTGGGTTCAGCTGGTGACACAGGTAGGAAGTATCAGATATAGTAGGACTTGAACCCTGGTTCTGTGTGAAACCAAGTTCATCACTCTTCCCAATATGCTGCCTTCCATAGACCATATTATTCTTTGTACAGCAGCAGAAGGGTCTCCACTGATGGAAAATGGCATAGGATGGGCTATTCAAGTAAAGCCACCACAGGAGAGCCATCCATTGCCATCTAAAAGGGGCTATGATGCCATTGCTATAAGATCCAATAAAAGGGAAGCATCCCTGGGCTATTCATCTCATCTAGCCACTTTTTAGGGCTGTGGAAGGACTTAGTTGTTGAGCTCAGCATCTGAGAGTAAGCTTGCCTGCTTAGGATCTTCTCTGATAAGGAAATCTGTTTCTGCAGTTTCTAGTGGCTTCTTCTCACCCCATCATTGTTGTTGTGTGTCTGTGTTTTCTAGGCTGGTGCACTGGTCTGCTACATGCCCTCAGAAAAGTCAGAATCCCTGGGAGGAACGTGTGAGAGAAGGAAGGGTTGAGCTGAAGTCAAGCACTACCAAGTGGCAGCCTCTGCAGGAATATCCATAGCTCTGCATCCACACCCTTGCATAAGGAGGCCGGGCTGACTGCTCTCACAGATTCACACACTTTCCAGAATGCCAGGAGCCTCAGAGGCTACCTATGCCATTCAGTCATTTGACAAGAAAGAACATTAAAGCTTTCGCCTCCAGGGCAAGATATTTAGTGGAAGCCAAATAGTAATTCAGTGACAGAGACAGAATTATGTTATTATAAAATACAGAATTCAACACTAATCAGGAAATAATAACTCATAGTTCTATAGTATTTAAGTACTTAATTTAAATACTTAAATACTACAAATTATTGTCCTCATAAGAACTCTATGAGGGAAGTAGTTCATTATTACTTTCAATATATAGCTAGAGAAATTTTAACATAGAGAAATGGAACATCTTACCAAAGGTAAATGTTAGACAAGATTTGAACTCAAACCTCTTAGCTCCCAAGAATGGCCTCTGTACCTGCTATCTTAGGTACCCTGGTATTCTAATCCAGGCTGTTATTTCACCTCCCCTTTAGGTGCCTTGCTCAATTCCATCCTCCCCATTGGCTTGTCATACATTCCCCCTCTATACTTTGAGCTAGTTTGTCAACTTTATTCCTGCCCCACCTTTATCCTAAATGTCATTCCATACATCAGAATCCATTTCTTCAACAGTCTATACCTGTTAACAGTGTATTCAGTTCTTTTGGTTTTAGGAATAATGCTGACAATTTCCCAGAGTCTCCACCCGTATCCTTGCAATGTCAGTGAAACACACTGGGTGAGTGCCCTGTGATGAACTTCTGGGAAAACATAGAATGTGGTTGAGGAATGAGTTGCATGCTTGGAAGACACATTCAAACTGGTGATATTATTGATATAGTCATTTGGCAAAGATGGGATAGTTTACACGAGGATTACCAGAATTTTAAATGCATTAGAGACCATGCAATAAAAGGAGTGGTTGAAGGAAGTGAGGCTGTTTAAGAGGAAACTTACAGGATATATGATAGCAATCTTTGAGACTTGAAGTTTTTATTATATAGAAGAGGAATTAAATTTGTTCCTCTTCCCCCACATGGGCATAACGAGGAGCATGAGGATGGGGGCAAAGAAGATTGAAAATCACATGGTTGGGCAATAGTCTGCAAAAGTTAGCCTGAGGTCAGTTCTCTCAGAAAAGTCCTGACTATTGGAACAAGACCAACTAGAGGTTAACTCGTTTTTATTTTATTTTATTTTTTCAATAGTATTTTGTTTTTCCAATTACATGTAAAGATAGTTCTCAACCTTCACCTCTATAAGATTTTAGTTCCAAACATTCTTTCCCTCTCTCCCTTAACTCCCTCCTCCCCAAGACAGTAAGCAATTTGAAGTGACTCATTTAAAAAAACAAAAAACAAAACAAAACAAAACAAACATCTGTGGTACTTTACAATCATATTTATTAAATTTAATTTTTATTAGATTGTTGTAACCAACTGAGATCTTTTTGTATCTTGACTCTATCAACTAATGCAAGCTATTTTCTTTCAGTTTCATGTTACCAGAAAACATGATAATCATGCTATTTAAATCTTTATTTGATAGCTAGATGATGCACTGACTAGAATGTGGGACCTGGAGTCAGGAAGACTCTTCTTTCAGAGTTCAACTCTGACTTCAGACACTTATTAGATCTGTAATCCTGCTTAAGTCATGTAACCCTCTTTGCCTCAGTTTCTTCATCTGTAAAATAAATTGATAAAGGAAATGGCAAAAACTACTCTGGTGTCTCTGCTAAGAAAACTCCAAATGGGATCACAAAGAATCAAACAACTCAAACAACTCAACCACAACCAAATCTTTATTCAAGTCACTGATAAAAATGTTTTAACAACAAACAGTACTGGACCAAACACAAATCTCTCACGCTGGAAATCTTCCAAATGGACAATAACCTTTAATGAGGAAATAAAGTGTCAGTTCGATGAATTTGGGATCAGAAGTCCTTGGTTCCCACTTATTATGTGGCCTTGAGTAAATCCAAACTTTATAGGCCTTAATTTTCTTGACTGTTAAATCAGGAACAAACTCTAAGGTCCTTTTCAGCTCTAAGTGCACAATTCATTGCCTGTATCATAATACTTTTTTTTATGATCCTGCTTTTTGGAACTGGCCATTATCATTACAGATCCACCTAGCTATACTTTTGTTTTGTCCACAACTCTCCAGCTTTTCCTCAAGAACAGAATAAGATAAGTGTCTGAAAAGGATATAAACTATATCTAAAATCTACAGCATTTCCCTAACTCACCAGTTAAATTATACTATCTAAAAAGAAAAAAAGGGAAAGGAAAGAACAGTTTATGATAAAAAGCATGCAAGGTTTTAGTAATCACTTCTTTTTTTAGATACTCAAAAACTGTCCCTTTATTATTTTCTGTGACAATCCAGGACCCTCTTCCCTTTTGAAAAAATTAACACAATCTCAGCCTGTCCACAGTCTTAACACAACCCTCCCATTCTGCCATTTTTCAAAGATCAATTATAATTGCCAATCATCTTATTTCCCTGAGCTAGTTGAAGAGAGTCAGGTGCTTTCTTACCAACACCTTATTTTATCTGATGTTTCATTTCTTACTAATCAAAGTTACTTTTGTTCTTTTCTTTCCACCTCAAAGATTATTCTGCATTGAGAAAACAGAAGGAAAAATTAGAATTGCATACTTCTGCCCCTTCTCATTTTTTTGTCTACTCTGAGCAGCAGTTTTATCTCCTTTTGATCTTTCTCTAACACCCAACACTGCTTTGGGGGTGGGGAAGTAGCTTTTGTTGTCCTTAGCAGTCCTTAGTTTATCCTGAGCTTTAGTGCTCCTGACACAGAATCCCATTATTTGAAACTTGGGAGGGAATTGAATAGTCATCTAGGCCAAGAAACCAAAGACCATTGGGAACAGGTTGTGTTTTCCCAATTACTGCCTTTATAAGGCAAGAGAAGTGGAAGAGAAAGATGATTCTGGACATTTAATGTCTGACTAAAAGATGGAATTTGAACTTTCAGACTATGCTTTAAAATACAGAAATGAAAAATTCGTGGTTGAAGATGGAGAATTCCTCTCAGAGGCCCATAAGAATATATTTGCTAGAAATCTTGTAAAACTAATGAAAAAAGTTTTAAACTTTAAAAAAAAAAAGGTAGGAGAGGGAATAAGCATTTATCAAGGACCAATTATATGCCAGGTACTATGCTAAGTGCTTTACAAATATCCTCATTAGATCCTTATAATAATCCTAATAAGTAGGTAGTATCATCATCTCTATTTTACATTTAGGAAAATTGAGACAGATAAGGGTAAAGAGACTTATATTCTCTTAAGTGTCTGGGGTTACCTTTGAACTCAGCTCTTTCTTTCTTATTCCACATCCAGTGTTCTATTCGATGCACTACCCAACTGCTATTGGCAACTAGAAAAAGGAGAAAATATTCTTTCCCTCTCACTCATTTCTTCTCTGTCTCTCGGTCTCTTTCTTTCTCTGCCTTTCTCCCTCTTTTTTTTTCTCTCTCTCTCTGTCTCTCTCCTGTATATGCAAACATATATGTATAAATGTAAATGTGAATATATACACATAGGGGGAGCTGATGGCACTGTGGATAAAATGCTAACCCTGTATTTAAAGTTACATCCGTCTGTTTCTGAGTAGTTAAAGGTGATGAGAACACAGAATTGGAATGGTCCCTAATCTATTTGATATCATCTAATAAAAGGATAATTCTTTCTGCTCTATGATCCCAGGTGCAATGCAGCCACTTGAACCCAGATGAACACTAATCTTTTTAATTATAATTGGTGAAATAGGCAGAGACCTCTTGAGTTGGCTTTAGGGATAGCAGCAGAAGAAAGCAAGAAGAAATTTAAACTTCATATATATACAATACGAATACAAGACAGTAGCCAAAGAATATAGTTGGGGAGTTCTGTTTTTAAATTGCCTAATCACTGCCAAGAGGATGGCCTTGAGTTGTTTTCTCAAGTGAAAACCTAAGCTACCCATGTGAGAGAAGTTGTGGTGACTTGGAATCTGAATCAGTCAGACGAGGGAGACTGAGATGTTAAGAATGGTTCTGAGATTAAGAATCTGGGAGACTAAGGATTTTGGATCCCTCAATTAGAAATGAGAAATGGTATCTCACCCAAAACATGTACCAGCAAAGCTCTTGAGAAAAATACAGCTTGCCTATAAGATCAATTTGAAATCCCAGAAGAAACTATACAAGTCAAATCAAGAAACATTTATAAAGTATTACTATGTGTCAGGCACTGTGCTAAGTGCTGGGGGCTGGAGTGAAGATCCAAGAAAGGTAAAAGAAATAATTTTGCATTTAAGGGACTGTCATTCTAATAAGGAAGACAACATTCAAATAACTGCTCAAACGATATATAAAAGATACCATTACTGAAAACTGGGTGTTTTCATTGCTTGTCATGCAAGATTGGAACTGTCTTCAACTCTACTTCCTGGCTTTGCTGCCTTTCAAATATCTGCTAAAATTTCACTTTCTAAGTAAGATTCATTTCCGGGTCCTCCTAATTCTTAGTTTTGTTCCACATTCAAATTGTTGCAAGTGATCACAACTTTCTTATGTTTAATAAATACTACTTTGTTTATTATTTGTTATGCTATTTGTTTTGAACAAAGGCAGTATGGAATAATAAAAAGCCAGCCTATAAGCTGAGAAAATCTGATTTTTAAGTACCATCTCTGATACATATTGTGACTCTGGACAATCATTTAATCACTTAGTGATTTAATCAGTTCTTTAATTGTTCTCTAACTCTTTGCTATCTAGTGAAATTATAGCTCCATTCATTGTTTTGACCTAAAGTATCCTCCAGGTAGCTATTAACAGTAAGCACATCAGTAAGGCTATGGGACTGACCCACAGAGGAATTTACATCTGGGATAGCTTCTCTAGGGAGAAACATATAAATAGTGAGTGTGTTCCAGACACAAAGAAACATTTCTTCCAAGTTTGAACTGAGTTATGTTACCAAAATCTTAAAGAATTCTGACTTTTGAGACATTGGAGAAAACATTATATGACTGTTCTTTCCATCTACCATCAACTTTGGTAAGAAATACAAGAGGAATTTAATAATCTAAATATTTATGTAATATTAAGAGTGACTTGCCAGGCCCTCAGGAAGCTTATAGATTAACTGACACTGTTGATTACTCTGTTCTTCTTGATG
This sequence comes from Sminthopsis crassicaudata, assembly GCF_048593235.1. Taxonomy (NCBI): domain Eukaryota; kingdom Metazoa; phylum Chordata; class Mammalia; order Dasyuromorphia; family Dasyuridae; genus Sminthopsis; species Sminthopsis crassicaudata. The sequence continues at coordinate 512,768,688 of NC_133619.1, forward strand.
TTCTTTTCTCCCTAGATTTTCATGATAATACTTTCTCATAGTTCTCTTCCTACTTGTCTTTTTTTTTTCAACCTCATTTTCTGCATTTTCATCTAGGATTTGATCATTAACTGGGAATGACTCCCAGGAATTTGTCCTAAGCACTCTTCTCCCTCTATATTATTTAATTTGGTGAGCTCATCAGTTTTTGAGGATTTAATCATCATCTCTATGTAGATGATTTTTAGATCTATTCATGCAGCCCTAACCTTTCAATTGCTAATTGAATATCTCAAATTGGTTATCTTGTAGTATCTTAAACTCAACATATCCAAAACTGAATTCATTACCTTCCCCCTCCCCCAACCCTCCTCTCTTCCTAACTTCCCTTTTACTATTGACGGCACCACCATCCTCCTAATAGGCTTACATCTCATCCTAAATTGTAGCTCTGATTCTGTCTCACCCCTCATACTCAATCTGTGGTCAAACTTTATCTCTTATCTTCCAACATCTCTTGTGCAACATCTTTTGGTTGAGTCTTCTGTCTCAAGTCTCTCCCAAGACTAATCTTTTCTCCACTTAGCTGTCAAATTTATTTTCCTAAATCTCAAGCTTGACTAATCATCCTCTTCCTAATTCAGTCAACTCCAATGGCACCCATTTCTTCTAAGGATCAACTGAAAAACCTGGTTTGGCTTTTAAAGCCTCCCATAACATTGTCCTTCCCTACCTTCCCAGTCGTCTTACTCCTCCTTTGGTGATGCAGTGACACTATCCTCCTACCTGTGTTCCATACACAGTGTTGCATCTCCAATCTGTGTATTTTTACTGGCTATTCTCAAAGCCTGAAACTCTCTCCCTTATCAAGAATGTAGCTCTATATTTCTCATCTCTGGCATGTCATTGGCACTAGATTGCAATATGGTGACTCCCCTACCCAGTACAACTTGGTGTTTCCTCCTCTGCTAGACTCAATCCAAAATGTCTAATTCTCTCTCCAAATTGTCTTTCAAATAGCTTCAATTACCTCTGAAAACAAACTGAGTGAGATTATGCAAACTTTCTAGAATTCCTCCCTATATATTCTTAGTGGGAGGGAGAGGTCACTATTATTGTATGTCAGAAAAGTGTGGAAAGTAAAAAATAAAATTGTATCTGCTCCCTATAAATCTTTCTTTTGCTTCAAGATTTTTAGTGGCTCCTTCTTGCTTCCCAAATAAAGTCCAAACTCCCTGGCATTCAAAGTTTTCCACAATCTGCCCCTAATCTTATCTTATCATTACCATTATTCCATATGTTCTCTGTGCCAGTCAAGCTGCAGAACGCTCTGTCCTTTGAAGATATAAGTTCTGTCTCCATGTCTCTGCTCGGGCAGTTTCCTACGTCTAGAGCACCCTCCCTCTCCTTTTTTACTTGTTAAAAACCCAGCAAGTCCAAATCAAATGGCATGTCACCCAGGAAGCCCTACTTTATTGACTGATGATAACTTTCCTCCCCAGACCTCAGATAGCACTTTGGTCCACCTAATGCCCTTGCTGGTAACAAATTGTTATTATACTTATTGGTGTTTTGTATCCTAGGCATTAATGACCTTTCTTTTATCCTCTCAGACCTCAATATGGCACTTTTTACCTCTTTGGGCTTACTCCAATGCGCTTAATGCTTCGAAAATCCATTAGCAAGTACTTATTAAGTGCTTATTATGTGCCAGGCACATGGTGCTAAGTACTGAAAATAGAAAGATAAAAAAAATAATTCTTACCCTCAAGAAACTTACATTCTAATAATGGGGAATTGACATATAACTAACCATACACATGCAATTATATATATTTATATATATATATATAAATTTTAAGAGTTGCATGCCTATACATACACACACACACACACACACACACACACACACACACACACACACATATATATATAAAATTGCATGTGTTTGTATATGAAAGGCATTCTTAAAGGGAGACTTGGAAATCTTCCAGCAGGTGGGTAGTATATACATATATACGTATTTCTAGAGTTGCATGTGTATACACACAAATATATATTTTTTTATTAAAGCTTTTTATTTTTCACAGCATGTACATGGACAATTCTTCAACATTAGCCTTTGCAAAACCTTGTGTTTCAATTTTCTTTCCTTCCCCCATACCATCCCCTAGATGACAAGTAGTCCAATACATGTTAAACATGGTAGAAATATATGTTAACTCTAATATATACATACATATTTATACAATTATTGTGCTGCACAAGAAAAATCAAACCAAACCAGAAAAAAAAGCAAAATGAAATGCAAGCAAGCAACAACAAAGACACACAAATATATAATTGCAAGTATACATATGTATATATATTTATGTATATATGTATATAAAATTGCATGTGTTTGTATATGAAAGGTATTCTTAGAGGAGACCTGGAAATCCTCCAGCAGATAGGCAATCTGCCTCTGGAATCTCTGTGCCTTATTAAAGGATTATTGATGCATTATTTTCCACTTATTACCAGCAGGCTTTCCTAGTGAGTATCCAAAGAATTAGGCTTGTTCACTCTGACCCAGGTGGTGACCCTTTTGAGTTCCCCTTCCTTCATCCATAAACCGAGGCATCTGGGAGAAAGCAAGGACAGATAAGGAACCCTATCCCCACAGTAGGAACCCCACTTCATAGCTGGATTGTAATATAAAACTATACAACACTATAACCATTATACAATACTGTTATTTTTCTCTATAACCTATTAGCTTCATTAGCAAATGGACTATGGCTTATCCAAACCTAATGTTTCTCCTTGTGACTCTCACAGTGAAGTGCACAGGATAGATGTTTAATAATATGTGTATGTGAATGTGTTGACATATTTATTGCAATAGAATCGCTATATTTATTTGGAGGTGGGATGACTGACTTGTGTGCATTAGTCCAATTTACAAAATTTGCTGTTCTTTGTGCCAAAATTTAGCCATGCCAGAATGCTGTGTCCAAATTCAATGTTTAAGTACAGTCAATTAATCCAGCAGAGAGCATTTTGGATGATCAAGCTTGAAGATAAGTTAAAATATTAAAAAAAATAAAAAAGATGAAGAATTTCAAACCTAGAAAGATGATGGTTTTATTCTCAAGGATGAATAAGAATTTAATTTATCAAACCCCGGAATGCTAGAACTATGAGATACCCCTCTTATACACCTCCTCCTCCACTGCTACCTTCATTCCTTACCCTATCTTCGGACACTTGGTGGTGGTGCAGTGTACAGAATACTGGACCAGGAGTCAGGTATATCTAAGTTCAAATCCAGTCTCAGATAATTATTAATTTTGTAATCCTGGACAAGTCACTTTTCTCAACTATAGTAAGGAAAAAAATAATAACACTTACCTTATAGATTGTTATGAGGATCAAATGAGATAATAATTAAAGATTTAGCATAAAGCCTGGTACATGCTAGGGATAATATAAATGTTTATTCCCTTCTTCTTCCTCACTTTATCTTCTTAATCTAAAGAGTTAGATTTAGAAGAATTCAAACAGAGCACATATATAAGTCATCCCATTTCCTGGTAAATTCAGAAATTCTATTCAGCAAATATGAGCACACACACACACACACACACACACACACACACACACACTATTAAGCACCTTCTCTGTATATATTTCACTGTGATAGTCATGAGGTGAAAGACCAGGTTTAGATAAACTCATTTCACAACCAGTAGTAAATTCTTAGTACAGAATTATTCAAGTGAGTCTCTACCATGTGCTGGATAATGGACAAGGGACACTTCAGTACTGAATCTTTTGTTCAGATCTGGGCAACACATTTAAGAAGGGCATTGGCAAATAAGAATAAATTTGAGAAAATGATGGCCATGATGGAAAGGGAAAGAGAGCCCTGATGTATAATAGCAATAGGTTGAGGAAATGGAAAAAAAGAAGAATTAGGGAGGATTTCTATTAAGAACTTAGACAAAAGCACAAATAGCATGCTTATCAAACTGACACAAGTCTTGGAGGGACTGATAACACTCTAGATGACAGAGTCTGGAGCCAAAAAGATCTTGACAGCCTAGAACATTGAACCAAATCCAGTAAAAAGGAATTTAATTGGGATAGTGTAATATCTATCAAATTACCAAAGGAGATACTTTATAGAACAAAACAAAATCATTACAAAACATCTAGAATTTCAGGAAAAGTAATGAGTAAAAGGAGTAAAGGAGGAATATCACTTCCATACCTCAAATTGTATTATAAATCAATAATCATCAAAAACTATTTGACACTGATTAAATAATAGAAAAATAGATCAAACTGGATTGACAAAATCAGAAAAACTGAAACATTTTTTAAAAAAAATTTACAGATGAGGAAAGAAGGAAACCACAGAGTCACAGATAAGTGATATTAATAACTAACATTTATATAGTGCATAAGATTTACAAAGCACCTTAAATATTATACAACTCCAGAAACAGAATGCTTTTATAATCCCCAATTTGTGGATAAGAAAACTGCTGTATAAATGAGGCTCAGAGAGGTTAATTACTTGCCCACATTCACACAGCTATTGAGGTCTCCCTAATCTCAATTCCAGCAATGAAACTATTATCCCAATTAGATACTTTTCAGCAGTTTTGAAAGTTTTCTGAATTTAATATATATTTAATTAATTAATTTTTAGTTAATTAAATTAAATTACTATATTTAAAAGAAAAGCAAGCTGTACATAATAAAGACCCACAATTTATTTCAATAACCCAGTATTTAATAAATTCAAGAGAATTAACCCCATAAGAAAAGAATGACCTATTTGATAAAAACTTCTGGGAACTGGAAAATAGTCTGGTAGAAACTAGGTTAAGATCAACGTCTTTCACCAAATGCCATAATAAGCTCTACATGGATCTGAATATAAGAGTAATCTGAATATAAATGTATAACAACAAAATATTGGCACAGAAGGACATAGATATTTTTCAAATCATGTGTAGAGAGAAAAATTTTAATCAATTAAGAGATAAAGATTTTTAAAAATAGGTATTTTTTTAATTCAGTGAAATTGGCAAACTTTTCCAAGAATAAAATCAATGTAGACAGATATGAAGGGGAGTTACTAAAAAATAAAACAATCTTTGCAGTAAATATCTCTAATAAGAATCTGATGCCCATGATATATAGGAAATTGGTAAATATTTAAGTACAACTACCATTTCTCAATGGATAAATAAATTATCAAAGGATATGAACAAATGTTCCAAATAATAAGTGAGAAAAAAATCAAAAGAATTCTGAGGTTCTACCTCAAACTCAGCAAATTGGTAAAGATAGCAAAAGATAAAAATGATTGTTGTACAAAGGGTTATGGAAATAAAATATATTAATATATTGTTGGTAAAGTCATGACCATTGATATGACAATTCTGGAATATGGAATTATGTAAAAAAGTGACTAAAATATACATACTCTTTGGCCCAGATATTCTATTGCTATATCTCCTGGGGTCAAAGACAGAAGGAAATCTAATAGTTCTTTAACTGTATTAAACAATCAATATGGAGAATTCAGGAAAGATATAAAGGTAAACAAAGAAAAACCAGGAAAATAACATTCAATGACTCTATAATGTAAATGGAAAGAACCAAAAGAATGACATTGATTATTTTGCCAGGAATATGCTGGTAGATGCTTAATGACTAACTAAATGGAAAAAAATTGTATCCACAACACATTTTTATAGTTGAATCTGCATTATTTACATTTTATTCATCACTTTCTTCTGCTAGGACAATCAGCAAAACAATAAATCAAGCCCTGATTGTAGTATTTGCTGATTTATGAGGTATAAATCCTTACACTGAAAGTTTAACAATCAGCTCTCACTGACTTGTTTAAAAGGGCCCCAACACATTCTTGATTGTAATTATAATACCAAATTCTGCTTTTTAGAAGGATTGAGAAAATGTACCCTTTCATCCCATTGTAGAAATAGAGGATGATGTATACACTATATTATAGAAGCTGTTTGGTATGGACTTCATATTGGTTAATTTTGTTTATCTGGGCTTTTAAAACTCCTCTCTTTATTTTAAATCTTTGTTAAAATGGGGACTATCTCTTTGAAAGTGTAAATGTCTTCATGCACCTGTTAGATGCTGCAAAACCTTCCTCTTTGAGAGGAGAGGCATCTCATTAATATCATTTCCCATCACTCTTGATCTCAAACTCTCCAGCATCATGTGTTCTCTTCTTCCACATGACGCCTTGTAGACTTTGGTTTGGAAGCCCATGTGACCCATAATAGCTCCATTAGACTAAAACCCAGTCATCTGTGAGAAAAAAAGAAGAAAGGGATATATTTAGAAATGAATGTAATAAAAAGGCAATTTGCCCAATAGATAAATGGCCAAATGATATGACCAGACAGTTTTTAAGGGGGGAAAAAATCCAAGCTGTCAATAGCAATATGAAAAAAGTCTGCAAATCACTAATAATTAGAGAAATGCAAATTAAAGCAATGCTGAGATTTCACCCATCAGCCAAGTTAGGAGAACCAAAAAAAAAAAAAAAAATTGGAGGGAATTATGGGAAATTAAATATCTTGGTGGGATTGTGAATTGGTCCAGGTATACTGGAAAGCACTGTGAAACCATGATCCCAAAAGTTACTGAATTATTTATACTCTTTGACTCTATGATGCTCATACCCCCAAAGATGTAAAATAAAGAAGGAAAAATCCACACGTACAAAATATTTATAGCCACTCTTTTGTGGTAGTAAAGAATTGAAAGCTAAAGGGGGATCATTGATTGGCTAAAGAAATTGTGGTATATGGAATATTATTGTGTCATAAAAAATGATGAAATAGAAGATTTCAGAAAAAAAAACGTGGTGACTTGTATAAAGTGATGCAGAGTAAGTAAAGTGGAACCAGGAGAATAATTCATGCAACAACAGCAACATTATCAAGAAAAACAACTTTGAAACATTTAAAACCACTAATCAATGTAATAACCAACCACACAGTTCCAAAGTACTGGTTCCAAAGTATTCATTATAAAACATGCTATCCTTTACTGATAAGAAAGTGAAAGAACCAAAATGCAGATTAAGACATACATTTTTGAACACAACCAATGTACAAATTTGCTTTGTTTGACTGTGCATATTTATCATAAGAACTTTCCTCCCCATTTGGGGGTAGAGGTGAAAGGAAATAGAAGAGAACATAAGACAAGCAAAAGAAAATTACAGATAAGACAGCTTTGAAAGTTTGTTGAACTCATTATATATTTAAAAGAAAAACAAGTTTTTCTTAGAGATCCACAATTCCACATTCAATTCTCTTCTATTAATCCAATCCATTTTATTAAATTCAGAATTTAAAATTTTTCAAGAAACTCCCCCAAAATATCAATAAAATTCAATTAAATTTTGTAGGAATAGATGTAAACTCCTAACAAGGGTTCAAAAATATTCTTCAGAAGCACAAAATGGAGAGCAAGACATGTCTATTCATCTGAAAAAGATTTGGGGAGATTTATTAGCTTGACGAAGCTAATTGAAAATTCCACTAAGCTCAGCTCTAATCGAAATTTAAACATAGCCACAAACCCTACTTTAGGTCCAGCTTTCATTTCAATCCAAACTCATATCTTATTCCTAAAATTTACTCCAATTATTAATCTTAATGAAAGCTTTAACCCCAACCTCGATGACAAATGATCATAGTAACAATGCTAATTGTTGCCATAATGCATAGGTGGCACAGTAGATGGAGTGTCAGGCTTAGAGTCAAGAAGATCTGAGTTCAAATGTGACCTCAAACATTTACTAGTTAGGTCAGTCACTTCACTCTGTTTGCCTCAGTTTCTCCATTTTTAAAATGAGCTGGAGAAGGAAATGGCCATCCACTCCAGCGTCTTTTCCAAGAAGATTCCAAAAAGGAGTCCCAAAAAGTCAGATACAATTGAAAAAATGAACAAGAAACAACAATAATATTAACAATTTATATAGCATTTCATAACCTGCAACACATTTTACAAATATTATCTCTTTTGGTCTTTCCCAAAATTCAGAGAGGTAAGTTCTAATTATTATCTCCATTTTACAGATGAAAAAACGGATTAAGACAGATATAAAGTGACCTGATCAAGGTCATACAACTAATAAGTAAATAGGCTAGATTTGAACTCAGTTCTTCTTGACTTCAGGCTTAGTGCTCTAACAATTTGACACTGTATTAACTATATACACAAGGTAAAATGATTTTAGGATTAAAGGAGTTATGGTTTTCAGAAGTAGGAAGATAATTGTGTTACCATACTCTATATCTGGAAAATTATGTTCAGTTACTGTAACATATGAAGGAAAGACCTTGCTAAGATGTAAAATGCCAAAAGAAAAGCAACGAAGATGCTGAATAATCTTGACTTCATGCCATATTAAAATAACTGGTATTTATATAAAACTTTTAGCTTTTCAAAGTCCTTCCAACCTGAATTTCTGTGATTCTGTAATTAGAGTTATCCAAAAATAGAATGGGCTTCTTTGGGAAACATTGGATTCCCTCTGCTTGGACCAGGGGTTTTTAACATTCTTTGTGCTATAGATCCTTTTGGGGAAGCCTAGTCAGCCCTCTTCTCATAAAATTCATAATTATATGAATACAATTCTTAAAATTCATAATTATAGGAAATGCTACATTTCCTTAAGACATTAGCTAAAAAAGGTACTTTTTCCTCCTCCATTCAAGTTCATGAACCTTCCAAAAACCTATCCACATGCCTCAGATTAAAAATTCCTAGGGGCCTTCAAATATATCTAAGAAAGCATGTTTGACCAATTCTTGGGGATATTATAGAGCCAGTACTTGGTCAGGTATGAGGATCTTTCCAAATATGAAATTCTGTAAATTGTAATCCTCTTCTATATACTGTAAAGCAGCACTTTTTCTTCATCTTTGTATTTTCTTTAGTGACTGACATAGTATTTAATTAATATTTGTTGAAGGAAAGTGTATAGGCTGACCATTGTGGGACTGTGTTTTTCTCTTGTACTACTAAAAACTTGATCCTAGTGTGTTATTTCTGAATCCATATATTTGCTTTTCCTTTATGAAGAGACCCCCAAAACACTTTCTGGCAACACAAAATGGGTATGATGGTGTTGGAGATGGGGTAGAGAGAGGGAAGGGAAGATTGGAAATGGAATTTACATAAATCAATGAGCTAAAGAAGAGGCAAAGCAATCAGAGATCCCTTATCAAAGGTTTTTGAACCCCAGTAGGCAAACAGACTCTGGGATAAGGCAAAGTTCAGAAGTTCAATGCCTTTTGAAGGATTCAAAGATCAGAACAAAGAAGGTTAAAAAGTACCTAAAATCCAATTTCTTAGAGTAGAAGGCAAAGGTCTCCCCCCAAGAAGTTCATAAGATCATTTATTAATCAAAATATATTTATTTATTTTTTGGGTGAGGCAATTGGGGTTAAATGACTTGCCCAGGGTCACACAGCTAGGAAGTGTCTGAGGCTAGATTTGAACTCAGATCCTCCTGACTTCAGGGTTGGTGATCTAATCATTATGCCATCTAGCTACCCTTCAAAACATGTTATTATACACATACAACAATCCCTTCCATATTACAAGGAAGGGGACATGGTGCCCTCTGTGATCTGAAAGAGGCACACAAAAATTTATGTTTTTTGCAAGAGTAAGAATGATGAGCTGCTGAGATCTTCCAGGTTGGGGAAGACCTTCCAGTTCTCTCTCACCTGGAGGCAGAATGAAACATTAAAAATATTGCCTTGCCTTTTTTATCCTGAAAGACATGACATCAGCAGCTCACTATCCCCACAAAGGTCCACCTGAAGCCTACCCAAGTTTTTGTCTCAGTTGTAGGCATCCTTTACTCCCTTAGATAAAACAGTATCAGAGATGAAACAGACTATGCTTTGACCTTGAGAACTTAAAACACTGAGGAAAGCCATCAGAGGCTCAAGGACCAGAGCCCATGCCTGAGTTTTAGGGCAATTGAGTTGGACCCTCAAGAAAAACTCAGAATAATGACTGGAATCCAACCTAGCAGAGTATTGATTCCACAGCCAAGATGTTGGGTCTTTAAAGAAAAGTAACAACTCTGATTATTTGTTACACTACATTTGGAAGTGAACTTGGTAGAGATGAATGCTTTGTGGCAACTATACTAAATTTGAGCTCACTCTATCTAGAAGCTGAGGTGATATAGAAGAAAATGTACCCTTAAGTGTCAAGAATTGTTTTTAAATTTTATTTTACTTCTTATTTATTCTTTTTAACATTTTAAAAATATTTTAATTCCAAATTCTTTCCTTCCCTCCCTTCTTCCCTCCTCTCAAGCCTTCTTAGATGTAAACAATCAGATATAAATTATACATGTGAATCTATGTAAAACACTTCCATATTGGTCATTTTTGCTAATTGATGCTTATTGATTAAATCCCAGCTTCTTAAATTTTGGTTCACAACCCCATTATGAGGTCTTGTAACTGAATGTGTAACTGAGTGATTATTATAATAAAATTTTCATTTGTATAACTATTTTACATACATATATACCAAAGTTTGCATAAAAATTCTTGAGTGAAAAGGGGTCATGAATGTAAAAAGCTTAAGAAGCCCTGGGTTAAATGATAGTAAGACATTTATCAATGATATTGATGATGTGGTGAAGATATTAATTGAAACTAGTTAGATGATTATTGAAGAGATTACTGGTTATTTATATTGGTCAGAATATACTTAAATGGTGGCTTGAATCTATAGCATTAGGACACCCCATCATCTCTTGTGAACTCTGAGAACTCTGAGGGGTAAATGTAGCTAGTGCGAGTTTTTTTTTTTTTTTTTTTTTTTTTTTTTTATCTAACCAATCACTGTAAATAGGAATGAGATAAGGATTCCCAGGATTTTTTCAATAAATTATATTTACTCACTATTGATCAGAGAAATGCAAATTAAGACGACTCTGAGGTACTACTATACACCTCTCAGATTGACTAAGATAACAGGAAAAGATAATAAAGAATTTTGGAGGGGATGTGGGAAAACTGGGATACAAATACATTGTTAGTGGAGTTGTGAACTGATCCAACCATTCTGGAGAGCAATCTGGAATTATGCCTGAAGGGTTATCAAAATGTGCATACCGTTTGATCCAGCAATGTTTCTACTGGGCTTATATCCCAAAGAGATCTTAAAGGAGGGAAAAGGACCCACATGTGCAAAAATGTTTGTGACACTCCTTTTTGTAGTGGCAAAAAACTGGAAACTGAGTGGATGTCCGTCGGTTGGAGAAGTTGTACATGAATGTTATGGAATATTATTGTTCTGTAAAAAATAATCAGCAGGATGATTTCAGAGAGGACTGGAGAGACTTATATGAACTAATACTGAGGGAAATGAGCAGGACCAGAAGATCATCATTCACAGCAACAACAAGATTATATGATGATCAATTCTGATGGATGTGGCTCTCTTCAACAATAAGATGATTCAGGCCAGTTCCAATGATCTTGTGATGAAGAAAGCCATTTGCACCCAGAGAGAGGAATGTGGGAACTGTGTGGATCACAACATATCATTTTCATTCTTTTTGTTGTTATTTGCTTGTATTTTATTTTCTTTCTCATTTTTTTCCTTTTTGATTTGATGTTTTTGTGCAACAAGATAATTGTATAAATATGTATGCCTATATTAGATTTAATATATAGTTTTTACCATGTTTACCATATATTAGATTACTTGCCATGTAGGGGAGGAGGTAGAAGGAAGGAGGTAAAATTTGAACTTTTGCAAGAATTAATGCTGAAAATTATCCATGCATATGTTTTGAAAATAAAAATCTTTAATAAAAAACTATATTTACTTATTTGAAACTTAAGTGCAAAATAAGGGGAAAAACAAAATAGAAAAAAGAAAGACAGAAAAAGAAAAGAAAAGTAAAATCTCAAGAAAACATTATTATGCATCCAGCAAAACATCAGTGAGGATTCAAAATATATAACAATAAATTTCCATTGTAAGAAAGCATGTAAAATAACAGAAGATGTATTCATAACTGTCCATCTTTTCTTTGCTCCTGTGTAACTTTTACTTTGTTCTCTGTATTATACATTTTACTTCATTATTTCGCCCCCTTTCTTCTTTCTAAATAGGCTACAATTAAGCAGGGATATATTTACATATACATATACATACACACAATACACATTCTTATATGTTAAACTTTCTATTGAGTTTGAGTTTGTTTTAGACAAAACCCTAAAAATCTGATAGTTCATTAAATGTCCATTTGTATTTCTTCACTAAATTATGTTTAATTTTGCTTGATAAAGTATTTTTGGTCACAACCTAGTTTCTTTGATTGTTGATATACAGTATTCTAGGACTTATGATCTTTTATTGTAGCCAATACAAGTCTAATTGTAGTTCCATCATATTTGAATTGTTTTTGTTTGGGGGTTTTTTGTTATTGTTGTTAATTATACAATTTTCTCTTTGATCTGGGGGTTTCAAAATTTAGCAATAATATTTCTATGTTTTCCTTCTAGGGTTTCCTTGAGGTAGTGATTGGTGGAATTTTTTTTCTATTTCTACTTTTCTCTCTTGTACTTCCTTTCAAGACAATTTTCCTTAATTATTTATTGTAATATTGTGTGTCTTTTTGATTGTAGCTTTTAGGAAGTCCAATTATTCTTACGTTTTCTTTTTTGATCTATTCTCCAAATATGTTTTTTTTAATGTTTCACATTCTCTTCTATTTTTTTATTCTTTCTATTTTGTTTTATTATTTCTTGTTCTCTTATAACTTCATTGACTTGGCTTTGCCTAATTCTAATTTCCAAAGAATCATTTTCTTCTCTAAGGCTTTGGTTCTATAACTTATTTTTCTTTGATTATCATTTTTTCTCAGTTTTTCCTTGAAATCTCTTTCTTGATATTTAAAGTCTTTTTAAATTCTACAAATTCTTTCTGGTCAGGGATCCATTTAACATTATTCTTTTGGACAGAAAAGGCTTTTTAAAAATTTCAGTATCCTATGATGATGATGATCCTGGGTCTTCCCTATTCACATGGTAACTTAGTATGATTGGACTCTTTCTCCTTTGCTCATTTAAAAAAAAAAAATAGGAACTTAATAGTATTATCATCTCACATCCTGGGGTCAAGGAGTGGTGCCTCTGATTTCATTTTAGTTATCCCCTCTGGCCTGGATCCCCAAACTAAGAATTTGACTGTTCAGTAAGTGCCCACAGTCAGCAGTTTTTCTATCCCACTGCTTCCACATTTACTCCTGCTGTTTCCTTCTTGTCCAGGACAGCTTCTCTGCAGCACAGCTGGGCCTGGCATTCCTTATCAGCAGAAGTCCCCTCAATCTTCCTGGATTCCAACTCCAGATTCTTCAACTGTCTGGGAGGTAAAAGTTCCTGTAGTTTGGGCTAAAGGCTACCTCCAAACTCAGCTAGCCCATGGCTCCTACTTGCTAGTACTGCGGAGCTAACCTGGAGGTATTTACATTTCATGTTGGTTAATCTTCTGCCTGGGGTTTTTCTTCTGGGTTTCTCTAATTGTCCTAGAAGATCTTATTTGTTTTTCAATAGTCTATGTTAGCCCTAAGACACAATTTTGTTTCATTGGTGGGGGAAGGAGAGCTTAGAATTTTCTGATTTGTTCTGCCATCTTCTCACAATCCTCCCCCATCTTAGAGTATAATAAAGGTTAAAAAAAAAAAAGTCAGTAAACAGCATATGTAATGGTGATAAACTGGAACCTTTCACCTTTCCATGTAAGATCAAGAATGAAACAAGGTTGCCCACTATCACCATTACTATTCAATATAGTACTAGAAACTCTAGCCTCAGCAATAAGAGCTGAGAAAGAGATTCAAGGAATTAGAGTAGGAAATGAGGAAATCAAATTATCACTCTTTGCAGATGACATGATGGTATACTTAGAGAACCCCAAAGACTCTGCTAAAAAGCTATTAGAAATAATTCAGAACTTTAACAAAGTTGCAGAATACAAAATAAATCCACATAAATCCTCAGCATTTTTATACATTACCAACACAATCCAAGAGCAAGAGATACAAAGAGAAATTCCATTCAAAATAACTGTCGATAGTATAAAATATTTGGGAATATATCTACTAAAGGAAAGTCAGGAATTATATGAGCAAAATTACAAAACACTTGCCACAAAAATAAAGTCAGATTTAAATAATCGGAAAGACATTGAGTGCTCTTGGATAGGCCAAGCGAATATAATTAAGATGACAATACCCTAAACTAATCTATTTATTTAGTGCTATGCCAATCAGACTCCCAAGAAACTATTTTAATGACCTAGAAAAAATAACAACAGAATTTATATGGAACAACAAAAGATCTAGAATTTCAAGGGAAGTAATGAAAAAAAAAATTAAATGAAGTTGGTCTAGCTGTACCTTATCTAGAACTATATTATAAAGCAACAGTCACCAAAACCATTTGGTATTGGCTAATTAATAGACTAGTTATCAGTGGAATAGGTTAGGTTCACAGGGCAAGATAGGGAATAAAAATAGCAATCTAGTGTTTGACAAACCCAAAGATCCCAACTTTTGGGATAAGAATTCATTATTTGACAAAAACAGCTGGGAAAACAAGAAATTAGTATGGCAGAAACTAGGCATGGACCCACATTTAACACCACATACTAAGATAAGATCAAAATGAGTCCAAGATTTAGGCATAAAAAATGAGATCATAAATAAATTAGAGGAACATAGGATAGTTTACCTCTCAGACTTGTGGAGGAGGAAGGAATTTGTGTACAAAGGAGAACTAGAGATCATTATTGATCACAAAATAGAAAATTTTGATTACATAAAATTAAAAAGGTTTTGCACAAACAAAACTAATGCAAACAACATTAGAAGGGAAGTAACAAATTGGGAATATATTTTTACAGTTAAAGGTTCTGATAAAATCTCCAAAATATGCAGAGAATTGACTTTAATTTATAAGAAATCAAGCCATTCTCCAACTGATAAATGGTCAAAGGATATGAACAAACAATTTTCAGATGATGAAATTAAAACTATTTCCACTCATATGAAAGAGTGTTCCAAATAACTATTGATCAGAGAAATGCAAATTAAGACAACTCTGAGGTATCATTACACACCTGTCAGATTGGCTAAGATGATAGGAACAAATAATGATGGATGTTGGAGGTGATGTGGGAAAACTGGGACACTGATACATTGTTGGTGGAGTTGTGAAAGAATCCAACCATTCTGGAGAGCAATCTGGAATTATGCCCCAAAAGTTATCAAAATGTGCATACCCTTTGACCCAGCAGTGCTACTACTGGGCTTATATCCCAAGGAAATACTAAAGAAGGGAAAAGGACCTGTATGTGTCAAAATGTGTGTGGCAGCCCTTTTTGTAGTGGCTAGAAACTGGAAAATGAATGGATGTCCATCAATTGGAGAATGGTTGGGTAAATTATGGTATATGAATGTTATGGAATATTATTGTTCTGTAAGAAATGACCAGCAGGAGGAATACAGAGAGGCTTGGAGAGACTTCCATCAACTGATGCTGAGTGAAATGAGCAGAACTAGGGGATCATTATACACTTCAACAATGATACTGTATGAGAATGAATTCTGATGGAAGTGGATATCTTCAACATAGAGAAGAGCTAATCCAATTCCAATTGATCAATGATGGACAGAATCAGCTACACCCAGAAAAGGAACACTGGGAAATGAGTGTAAACTGTGAGCATTTTTTTTTTGTTTTTCTTCCCAGATTATTTTTACCTTTTGAATACAATTCTTCCTTTGCAACAACAACAACAAAATTCGGTTCTGCACATATATATTGTACGTAGGATATACTATAAGATATTTAATATGTATGGGAATGCCTGCCATCTAGGGGAGGGAGTGGAGGGAAAGAGGGGAAAAACTCGGAACAGAAGGGAGTACAAGGGATAATGTTGTAAAAAAAAAAAAAAAAAAAAAAAAAGTTACCTATGCATATGTACTGTCAAAAAAATGTTATAATTATAAAATTAATTTTAAAAAAAAGTTTGCTTAAAGATAACATGAGTACCTGGCATTTCTACAATGACTAGCAACAGTAGCTGTTCATTTCTTCCATCTTTGTCTTTTTTATACTTAGTTACTAGCACAGTACCCAGCATACAGCAGTTACTTAATAAATCTTTTGTTATATTTATTTGTTAGTTCCATTCAGAATTTAAAAGAACATGTACAAAAAATGAAAACAAAAGCAAATGGCTGAGGGCAAAAACATAAATATGGTCTGATTTCGTAAAAACAGTGCAAGGGAAAAATAAAGTCCAATATAAGTTTAGGCTAGATAAGTCCTAGAAATAGTTTGGGTTTGGTATCATCAAAGTTTACATTAGCATCTTAAAATATAGGCATGATTGCAATAGTAATAAGACACTAGCTCTTTACAACAAAACAGACAGTAATCGCTCCTTGCCTTAAAACTCATTTCTTTGTGAAGAGTCAATCTCTCTGCCCTTAGCTAGACTGGTCCTGGTCCAATAGACATGTATGACTTAATTGGAATTTGTCCTGATAGGAATAAAATAAGAATACAGGCTCAGTTCCATTCCATGAAAATAGATCAGAATGATTAAGAACATCAAAAAACCATTCTTAAATTATTTCAAAAATGCTTCCCTCAGATTACATGTAAAAACAATTTTAAACATTAAAAAAAAAAAAGTTTTGAGTTCCAAATTTTCTCTCCCTTCCTATACCCCTCCTGAAGATGGTAAGCATGTGCAATCATGTAAAATAAATTTCCAGATTAGTCTTTTTATGTAAGAAGATGAACAAGAAAGAGAGACAGTGACACAGAGAGAGAGACAGAGAAACAGAAAGAGACAGACAGACGGACAGAGACAGAATAGAGAGGAATTATGTGCTTCAGTCTGTATTCAAACAATTATCAGTTCTCTTTATAAGTGAATTTCATTTGTCATCATGAATCCTTTGGGATTGTCTTATCAGTGGTCCTCAAATTTTTAAAATAGGGGGCCAGTTCACTGTCCCTCAGACTGTGGGAGGGCCGGACTATAGTAAAAACAAAAGCACACACTCTGTCTCTGCCCCTCAGCCCATTTGCCATAACCTGGAGGGCCATAAATGTCATCAGCAGGCTGCATCTGGCCCTTGGGCCATAGGTTGAGAATCCCTGTTAGATCATTGTATTGTAGAGAATAGCTAAGGCATTCACAGGTATTCATCATACAATCTTATTATGTGTACAATGATCTCCTGGTTCTGCTCACTTTACTCAGCTTCAGTTCATGTAAGTTTTCCCAGGTTTTTCTGAACTCATCCTACTTGTCATTTATTATAGCACAATAATATCCAATTACAGTCATATACCACAACTTTTTCAGCCATTCCTCATTTGATAATTTCCCCTCAATTCCCCATTCTTAGTCACCATAAAAAGAACTCTTATAAATTTTTTATAAGTACATCCATTTCTGTTTTTTAATTCTTGAGCTATTTTCAAGGCAACACTGGGAAATGTGATGTAAGACCCCAAGATGAGGATGATGATGAGTTCATCAGTGCTGTCTTCAGTGAGTTCAAGTCATTAGGATTGGATGAACTATATTCCAGAGTACCAAAATATTTGGTAGGAGTAATCATTGAAATCTATGATCTCTGAAAAATTATAGAGATTAGAATAGAGGATGAAAGATTCTTTATCATATTTGAAGATCAGCAAATGTGCTCATTTATTTTTTTAATCTGCTCATTTTTAAAAAAATAGACAGAAAGAACATTTATAAATTATAGGCCAATGAGCTTAGTGTAGGTTCCTAGTAAAATTTTTAAATCCTCTGAATCTTTACAACACATATCTTCAATATGGAAGTGAGATGTTACAGTGGCTAGAATTCTAGACTTGGAAACAGGAAGACCTGAGTTCAAATCCTTTCATAGATACTAGCTGTGTGACCTTTAGACAGCCTCAGTTCCTCCATCTGTAAAATGAAAATAATTAAAGCACCTACCTTGTTATAAGAATTAAATTAATTAACAGATGTGAAGTGCTTTGCAAACCTTAAAACACCAAATTACTACTAACTGTTATGATTATTACTATTTAGAATGACTTGTGGGCATTTAGAAAAAAAGAAGTAGTGATTACTAGAAGGAAGCATGGGTTTATGAAGACTAGGTCATGCCAAATTTGTTCCTTTTTTTCATAGACTAAGTAGGTTGATAAGTCTGACAATACTGTTAACACAGTACACCCTGATTTTAATAAAACATTTGATGAAGATTCTCATGATATCCTGGCTTACAAAATCAAGAAACATAGACTAAATGATTGCAATTAAGTGGATAAACAACAAGACCATTTTGAGGAAGATGTCTAGGGGAGGGTCCTGAGGGTTTATTTTCAACCCTGTTTTGTTCAATATTTTATTTAATAACTTGTATAAAGGTATTGGATAAGTGCTTATCAAACTTGTTGATGACACATAACTTAATGGGAAAGTTAACATTGTGGTGCAGAATTCAGATTCTGAAAGATCTTGGCCAACTCTAATTAAATAAAATTTAATGGAGATACATGTAAAGTCTTTATATGTGAGTTAAGAAAAGGTCTGAGGAAATGTGATCAAATATTCACACACAAAGAGAGCTGGGGTGGGGGATAATGTGGTGACCTCAAAACCTTAGGTGATGTTTAATCTACATTGGATTGCTTGCTATCTTGGGAAGGAGAGGAAAGAAGGGGAAAAATTTGGAGCACAAAGTTTTATAAGGGTGAATGTTGAAAACTATGTTTACATGTTTTTTGAAAAATAAAATACTATTAAAAGAAAACAACAAACAAAAACCTTATGTGATTTTAGTTGACAAAAAGAGAATGACTCTCCATAAGGAAAGTATGATGAACCTGCTGTCCTTTGTTTTCCAGACCCTATCTGAAATATTGTATCAGATTCCAGGTCCACAATATGAGAAGAGCACTGTCCAGAACAAACTAAGGATGTTGCCTTGAAAAAAAAAAGATTGAGTTTCCCCAGCTGATCTTTCTCTTCTCACTTCTGTGCTCCCAAAAAATCTATCATTTGATACAAATGTATAGTTCCTCCACAAATGCAGATTGCATGCCCCTGTATGTCTTTATATAGAAGGCATTACACAGGTGCTTTAGCTAGCCAATCCAATGTTGAGTCTCTTGGTGTTTGGCTGATCTGTTCCTCAGAGAAAAGACACTCAATCCATCACCTGGCTTTTTTCTTTGGCAGGACTTCTAGGAGTCATCTTGCCCTGTAGTGGAGGTGACCCTAGACTCTCAAAGACTACTTCTGACTTTGGGTTCCACAGAACTATGTTCTAATGAAGAATGAAATTTTTTTTAAATTATACTGGAAGACTTGATTTAGCACCACAGAAAATGGAAGGGAGGTAGAAAGATGGGACTAGGGAGTGGGTAAATATTCAATCGATCAACAAGTATTTATTATTAAACACCTGCTGGATGTTAAGATACAAAGAGAAAAATGAAACAATCTATTCTCAAGGAACTTATATTCTATTAGGATAAACAACACAAATACAGCTAAGTAAATACAAATACAAAATAAATACAAGGTTGCTGTAGCAAAAGAAGGAAATAACAGCTGGGGGATCAGGAAAGGTCTTACATAGAAAACAGCATTTGAGCTAATCTTTAAAGGAAGCTATGGACTCTAAAAGGCAGAGGTGAGAAGAGAGCACATTCCAGGCAAGGGAACAACTTGTGTAAAAAAAAAAAAAAAAAGGCATAAATTAGATAAATTTTGGATGAGATTAGTTAGTGTCTAGATTCTAGATCCTTAAAATATCCACCAAAAAGCTGATGAGTTCTTGCATCCTCCAGGAAAAGAATCTGCCAAACTGGAGGGAGTATTGAAGTGATGGAAAAATGCTAGAGGGAGAAGGGAGCTGAGACTATGGAATACCAGAGACTGGAGGAAGCTTAGAACAGAGAATGTCAAAGCTGGGAGGAATTTTAGAACAGAGACTATCAGAACCAAAAAGGACCTTAAAACAGAGACTGTCAGAACGAAAGGAATATAAGAACAGAGAATATCAAAATTAGGAGGGATTTTAGACAGAGACTATCAGAACTGACAAGGACTTTAAAACAGAGACTGTCAGAACTGGGAGGGATTTTAGAACAGAGAATGTGAGAACTGAAAAGAACTTTCGAACAGAGACTATCAGAACAGGAAGGGCCCTTAGAACAGAGAGTGTCAGAAATGGGAGAGAATACAAAATGTCAAGAGTGGAAGAGACCTTAGAAAATTAGAATATCAGAACTGAGAATATAAAACATAAAATACAGATTTGCAAAGATGAAAAGGACCTTAGAAACCATCTATATCCAAATCCCTCATTTCATAATGGAAGAAAAGGAGACCCAGAGAGAGAAGTAGTTTAGGCACTATCAGTGGTAAATAGCAGAACTGGAATTTGAGTCTATATAAATTCACAGCTGTGAAGGATCATTTAGCCATTTCTTCCCTTTTTCCTCTTTCAGAGAAATTTGACCAGTTTTCAGCTAATGTGATAAGCAGCAACAACTGTAATAATGACTGTAGCAATTTTGAAGAGTACTTTAAACACTTTTCAAATTCATTTTCACATTTAGTCCTCCCAACAGCACTGAGAGGGAGGCAAGAAAAGAAAGGGTCATTAACCCCATTTCACAGATGAGGAAGCTGAGGTCCCTGGGGGTTTGGTGGCTTGCCAAAGGTCACACAGTGGTACAGCAAGGATGGATGGGTATGTAGGGTTCTCTCTGGAGACTTCCCCAAGGATGGGCAGAATTCCAGCCCCTGGCTCAGTGGATCTCCCTAAGGACAATTTGCACAATCCTTGACAATTTCACTCTTGAATTCCTTCAAACTCTCAAATTGACATCTTGGCAATTCATATCTATTCGGTGTTTCTAGAACAGCCTGTACATTTGGTCTGATTCCTTTAAGTTCCCTGTTTCAAAAGATGATGGAGGAGTAAAGATATTTTTTTCCAGGAAAGACAGTATGAAACTTGGAATCAAGAAGATCTGGGTTCAAGTCTCTGACATATACTAATTGTGTGACTGTGGTAAACTACTGAAATTCTTTGAATCAGAGGCTACTCTCTAAAACCACGGGTTAGGATGAGTTGCCTAGCTGCATTGATAGAGGGATTTTCCACAGTGGGAGTTCCACACAATGAAGAAATCACAAGTTGAGACCCATGCCATCCCTCTGCCAACAACCCAATGAAGTCACAAAATCATGGAATAATAGAATTTCAAACAGAATGTTAGAGGTAGAGCTCAAAATAGAAAATAGAATGCTAGGATTAGAAGTTATATTAATTAAAATAGAAAAAAGAGTGGCTAACACCTAGAAGAGCCCCTTAGCCCAACCTCTTAGTTTTATGGAGGAAAAAAAACTGATCCTCCAGAGAAGAAACAATTTGTCTTTGGTTACAGCAATATCATTGTGTACTGATTCCCAGTCTTTCTCTCATATCACACTTCTGCTTTTTTGTTTCTACTTTCTGATTTTCAAATATTTTCCCACTTAATTCAATAGATTTTTATTGAGTTTTACTTGGACAGGACCTGTAATTGGAAGTTGAGGGAGAGAGAGATGAACAAGGTGAGAGCCTTAACCTCGAAGAATTCCCAGTTTGTTAGGGAATGGGAGAGATAAGATGAGATAGATAGTCCTGATAACAATTCACAAGACTTAAAGGAATGATAAAAAGAGAGCATTAGATAGAGAGCTGTGGGATTTCAAAGAAGAGAGAGAGAACTTCTGATGGAAAGGGTATTAAAGAATAATTGGGGGGGAGAAGGTGTTTGGGCCCCATCCTTTATTTTGTTTTATATAAATAACAGCCTTGTCCAATGATCCTTTTCTTCCAAATTATCATGATTTGTGTTGGAAAAAGCAGTACAGTTAAAAAAAATTATTTAGCTGAGAATCAGGAAGTCTAGATTTTAGTTTTTTTCTTGGCCTTGATTCAATTAATCAACAAGTATTTGTTCCTTCTATAACCTTAAAGAAACCATATCATGTTCTCTAAAATAAAGGAGTTAAACTAATGATCTTTAGGAATTTTTCCTGGTGTTTAAGGTTTTTTTCTATATGCTAAATCTTAAGGTCTCTTTAATCTCTGATATTCTATATTCTAAGATACATTCTAAGGTCCAGACATTTTCTGATCTAAGTTCCCTGAATTTCAGCTCTGACATTTTCCACTCTACGCTTCCTTCCAGTCCATCATGTTCTCTGTTTTAAGATCTCTTCCATTTCTACATTTCCATAAATATTTATTAACTATCCTTTTTTCATAATTTTATTTAAGTTATTTAAATTTAATAATAAATAAAAATATTTAACTAAGAAATTATCCTTACTCAATGATTCTCTTTTTTTAAGTGGTAACATTACAAAGAGGCAAATTTAAGCAAGAGGCCATAAATAACTTTATTATTAGACATACCTTAAAGTGTCTTCAAAATTTATCCTTCTAATCTACTTCCTAATTTCTTTTACTGGCACTACCACCCTCCCAATAACCCAGATTTGATACATCAGAGTGATCTTGGATAGTTCCCTCTCCCCTAAATCCCAGCAATTACCAAATCTATCAATTCTTCCTCCCTAATTTCTCTTGTAGCCATCCATCCCCTCCCATTCCCTAATATAACCATTTAGCTAGATCAAGATCTCAATACTTCTTGTCTGAATTATTTTAAATAGCCTCAAGAACTAGTCTCTGTGTTATTTCTTCTTTGTTAGCTGGGAGGGTCTTCCATGAAGTTGGGAAGCTTTAGATATTTTTTCCTGTTGTATTATGTTTTTATTTATTTTTGTTAAACAACTCCCAATTATATTTTAATCTGATTCTGGCTGCACTCCATAATTTTACAGGCCTCTTGTAAGAATCTGACTGCTCTGCTCCCTTTAATTCAAAGGCTTCACCTAGAAGGCAAAATCCATTTCCCTCTTCTCTGTACTCTCATCTCTGTCATATTCAGCCTTTCCCTCAATGCTCTCTCTTCTTTCCTACTACATTCTCTGAAACTATTGCTCTGCTGTTAACAAGTTCCACCATTAGTTGAAAACTGGTTTTATCCCGAAGATAAGCTTAGTCCTTGTTCCTCTCTCCAAAACTAAGCCTCTTTCTTTTATACTCTGACAATGATTCTTCTAGATTCTTTTTGCCTTGACCAGCATTATTTATGAAGTTTCCTTTGGAATTTATTCTATTCATCTAGAACAGCCAAAAAAATCCTTTTCCTTTTCTTTTTTTCTCAATAGTATTTTATTTTTCCAAATACATTTTCCAAATACATGTAAAGTTAGTTTTCAACATTCATTTTTATGAGAATTTGTGTTCTGAGTTTTTCTTCCTTCCTCCCCAAGACAGCAAGCAATCTGATGCAGGTTAAACATGGAAAGCATTAGATTTTTATAGCTCAGTCCTGACCTTGTCTTTTTTTAAATCATATTTTATTTCTCTCCCCTCACAATTAAATCTAAAAACAGTTTTTAACATTTTTCTTTTTAAATTTTGAGTTCCAAATTCTATCCCTCCCTCCTGCTCTGAGACAGTAAGTATTCTTATACATGTGCAATCTTGTAAAACATTTTCATATTAATCATTTTGTAGAAGAAAAAAGGAAGGAAGGAAGGAAGGAAGGAAGGAAGGAAGGAAGGAAGGAAGGAAGGAAGGAAGGAAGGAAGGAAGGAAGGAAGGAAAGAAGGAAGGAAGGAAGGAAGGAAGGAAGGAAGGAAGGAAGGAAGGAAGGAAGGAAGGAAGGAAGGAAGGAAGAAAAGAAAGAGGAAGAGGGGGAGGGACTAAGAGAGAGAGAAAGGAAGAAGGAAGAGAGGGAAGAAAAGATGGAGAGAAACATGCTTCAGTTTGTATTCAAATGCCATCAGTTCTTTCTCTGGAGATAGATAGCATTTTTCTTTCTTTTTTTTTAAATTAAAGCTTTTTATTTTCAAAACATATACATTGACAATTTTCAAAATTCACCCTTATAAAACCTTGTGTCCGAATTTTTTCCTCCCTCCTTCCCCCTTACTCCCTTCTTTAAATGGCAAATAATCCAACATATGTTAAGCATGTGTAATTCTTTTGTACATATTTCCACAATCATCATGCTGCACAAGAAAATATATAGCATTTTTCATCACAAGTATTTTGAAATTGTCTTGGATCATTGTATTGTTGAGAATAGCTAAATGATTCATAGTTATTTATTATACAATATTGCTGTTATTGTGTACAAGGTTCTTCCAGTAATATTCACTTTACTGTGCATCAGTTCATGTAAATCTGTCCAGGTTTTTCTGAAATCATCTTGCTTGCCATTTTCTATAGCACAATAATATTCCACTACAATAATATACCACAGTTTATTTACCTATTCCCCAATTAATGGGCATCCCTTTGATTACATGACAAGTTATAGTGAGGCATTCTCTCTGCCAAAGGGTGCCTTTAGTGATGAGTAAAGATGATGGACAAAATCCAAATATGATTTCATGCCATATATTCGGAAGGGGTGATTTTTATAGACAGAAACAAGGGGAGAGAGCCCAGATAGAGAGTTGAGAGATAAAAGATAAATCTGGAAGGTGTTGGGGAGATACTTGAAGAATAAAATTGGGGAAATGCTTGAAGAATAAAATCAGGGAGAAGTTGGAGAAAATGCTTGAAGGATAAGGGCAGTCAGGGGAGAGTAAGAGAATACCTGAAGGCAAAGTCAGGGGAGAGTTGGGGAGATGATCTCAGAGTGAATTAAGGAATTTTGGTCTTGGGGAAAGAAAAGCTGGTGAGGTCTCATCAATACTGCTGGATCAAACAGTATACATTGTTTGACTGACCTTTGGGCATAGTTTCAAATTGCTTTCCAGAATGGTTATCCAAGCAATTTACAATTCCACTAGCAATGCATTAGTGTGCCATTTTACCCACATCCCCTCCAACATTATCATTTTTCTTTTTTGTCATATTAGCCAATCTGAAGGATATGAATGATATGATACCCCAGAATTATTATAATTTGCTTTTCTCAAAAGCAATAGTGATCAATAGTGATTTAGAGCATTTTTCACATGGATATAGTTTTGATTTCTTTGAAAACTATTTGTTCATATCCTTTGACTATTTATCAATTGGGGAATGACTTGTACTGTTACAAAATTGACTCAATCCTGTCACTCTTTTGCTAAACAAAACAAAACAAAAGCAAAACAAAACAAAAAAAAAAAACAAAACAAAACCAAAAACTGCAATCCTTCAGTGATTTCTATTATTCCTATTATCTTCAGGATAAAAGGCCAATTTCTTGTCCTGCAATTCAAAGTCATGTATATTACGAGACTCCCTCATCCCAACTATTTTTCTGATTTTATTTCACATCACATTCCTCAAACCCAAACCCTGTGATTCTATTACATTGGATTCATTTCTAAATTCATTCTTCTCTTTCCTTCCTTTCCAGAGATTGTTCCTTCTTTCTGATCCCTCTCTTTCTTTTGAAGTTCCACTCACTTTTCAAGACATTTAGATGGTGGAGAGGAACAGAGGACTGGGTCTAAGTGTTGTGCCACAGTTCCCTTATATTGTCCTGCCCAGTTTCCTTAAATTGTCTGCCTCAGTTTCCCTAAATTGTCCTGCCTCGGTTTCCCTGAATTGTCCTGCCTCAATTTCCCTGGTTGCAACCTCTTTTTTTCTGCTTATTAGAACTGAGATAATTAGGGCTGTGGAGATCTGAATTCCAGAAGATAAGACTCCAGATTTCCTATATCAGATACCTAATGGCATCGTTTGTAACTCTAAATTCCAGACTTCCTGGCTCTAGTTAGACACCTCCTTAACTCCCAATTTGTTAGAATTTATGGTCCTACCTCCAAGTTGTCAGAACAGGATTGATAGTCCCTGCCTGGAGATTCCTGCTCCCCAGATGTATTCTTGAACACAGTTTCTATGGGAAAAGGTCTGGTGATCTTTGTGGACTACAAGCTCAAAATGCAATAATAGTATGATGTGACAACTCCACAATATTGGGTTACCTTAGGTTGTATAGAGAAGAATATGTACAGGACCAGGAAGTAACCGTTATGTTATAATCTCTTTCTCTCAGACTGTATCTGGAATTTTGAGTTGAATTCTGGGAAACAGTTAAGGAAAGAAATTGACAAGCTAGAACATGTTCAGGAGAATATAATTAGGAGCTGGAGATGGCTGGACAGCTCATCACACAAATATCAGTGGAAGAGACTGAGGATGCTCATCCTGGAAAAGAGAAAACTTAAGGAGGATCTGATACTTGTCTTGAAATCATTGGTAGACTTTTCACAGTGAAGATAGATAAAATGTGTTGAATTGAATTAGTTTGCTCTTTTTGTTCTCAGAAGGCAACAACTAAGAGGATGGTTGGACATTTAAATAATGGCTTCAGCTTTGTGAGAGAAAATCTTCCTATTCTTAGCATTGGCCTGAAGTAAATGAAATTAAGAGTAAAGCTAACAATTTACTTAACATTTGTCCTAGAGAAATACTGTAAAGGAAACCACTATTTAGGAATGAACTATAGTTTGCAGCAAGAGTGTGCATACTCTGGTAAATGTTTAACAAATGTTTTTCCAAAAACATGCTCTTTAAATTTACCTTGACATACTTTTCAGGTTAATCTGCAACATTTTCTCCATCATTATCTTAAATCTAAACATTCAATAAAACAAGCTTACACGGGTGATCTTGTCAGCTTCCATGGGTTTAATTATTATTTCTCTACAGGTAAGTCCTACCCAGATCCAAATATTAGCCTCTAATCTCTCCTGTGAACTTCAGTCCCATACCAATTACATCTCTAGCTAGATATCTTATAGTCAACTCAAAGTCAACAGAGAGAATTCTTCTGTCTCAAACTCCACTTTTTCCTAAAACTTCTATTGATGGTGCCATTATCCATCTAGATACTCAGATTTTAAACCCCAGTTTCATTCTCAAAACTACAATCTTCCTAACTTTTACATACCATACACAATCTGCTTCCACATCTCTTAGTTCTATCCCATCCTTTCCATTTAAATGACTACTCTTTTAGTTTGGGTCATCATGTCTGCTCATCTGGAGCCTTTTCATTGATCACCAAGAACTATTATCCTAAAAGCCCAGACCTGAGCATATCATTCTCCTGCTTAAGAATAATCAGTGTCTGTTTGTGGCAGCCTTCTTTGTAGTGGCCAGAACTGGAAATTGAGTGGATGCCCATCAATTGGAGAATGGCTGAATAAATTGTGATATATGAATGTTATGGAATTTATTGTTCTGTAAGAAATTATCAACAGGGTGGAATTGTGAATACATCCAGCCATTCTGGAGAATGATTTGGAACTATGCTCAAATAGTTATCAAACTGTGCCAACCCTTTGACCCAGCAGTGTTACTCCTGGGCTCTTATCCCAAAGAGATTTTAAAGAAGGGAAAGGGACTTGTATGGGCAAGACTGTTTGTGGCAGCCCTCTTTGTAGTGGCCAGAAACTGTAAACCAAGTGGATGCCCATCAATTGGAGAATGGCTGAATAAATTGTGGCATATGAATGTTATGGAATATTATTGTTCTGTAAGAAACAATCAGCAGGATAATTTCAGAAAGGCCTGGAGAGACTTACATGAACTGATGCTGAATTAAATGAGCAGGATCAGGAGATCGTTATATACTTCAACAACAATACTGTATGATGATCAATTCTGATGGATGTGGCCCTCTTCAACAATGAGATGAACCAAATCAGTTCCAATAGAGCAATAATGAACTGAACCAGCTACACCCAGCGAAAGAACTCTGGGAGATGACTATGAACCACTACATAGAATTCCCAATCCCTCTCTTTTTGTCTGCCTGCATTTTGATTTCCTTCACAGGCTAATTGTACACTATTTCAAAGTCTGATTCTTTTTTTTGTGCAGCAAAATAACTGTTTGGACATGTATACATATATTGTATTTAACTTATACTTTAACATTTAACACGTACTGGACAACCTGCCATCTGGGCAAAGGGGTTGGGGGAAGGAGGGGAAAAGTTGGAACAAAAAGTTTTGCAATTGTCAATGCTGAAAAATTACTTAATGCATATATCTTGTAAATAAAAAGCTATAATAAAAAAATTTAAAAAGAATAATGTCTCTTCCCATCACCTTTATATTAAGTGAAAATCACCTAGCTTGGCATTTAAAGCTCTTTATTTCCAAATTTAGATCCCCATCAAAGATTCTATGTACTTAACACTGAATTAAATAAACAGAACCAAGAAAGCACTGTAGGAAGTAGCAACAAGATTTTGTGATGATCAACTGTGATGACTTGGTTCTTCTCAACAATTTGGTGATTCAAGGAAATTCCAATAGACTTGGTATGGAAATGCCATCTACACCCAAAGAGAAAACTATGAAGATTGAATATAAATCGAAACATAGTATTTTCATTTTTTGTTTGTTTTTTTTTTTTCTTTCTCCCTTTTGGGAGGGCTTTTTTCCTTTTGGTCTGTTTTTTTTTCCTTACACAACATGACAATTACAGAAATATATTTAAAAGAATTGCACATATTTAACCTATATCAAATAATTTCTATCTTGGGGAGAGGGAAGGTCAGGGAGGTGAAGAGAAAAATTTGGAATGCAAAGTTTCACAAAAACAAATGTTGAAAACTATCTTTACATGTATTTGGAAAATAAAATATCATTGAAAATTTTTTTTAATTCTATTTTCTAGCCAAGTGTTTCTATTTGCTGTTTCCTGAATTCTGAATTCTTCTCCCACTTTCTTGCCTTTGTACAGATTGTTCCCCATACTTGGAATGAACCTTCTATTTGTATTTTAAAATCCTTAAGTTCTTTTAAGGCTCAATTTAGGCACCACATCTTGTAGAAAGTTGTAAATTTTGCCCCTAATTCAATCATTCTCAAAGTATAGTCCAAGAAAATTTGTCAGTAAGTCTTTAAGATCAAAGCTATTTTTCTTAATATTACTAAGATGTTTAATTTCATTTGCTGTTATTATTAATATATATAACTAATGAAAACTCTTTGAAAGATTAATAATATCAGGTAGTAAAAATTAGAATAATCCAATTCTTATAAAAATATATTTTTATTTATTTCATTAAATGTTTTTCAATTACATTAAAAATTGTTTTGAGTTTTGAAGCACTAAATAATTAATGGTGCTAACAATGGGAATAGGGAGAAGAGGATATATATGAGAGATGTTGTAGAGATACAAATAACTGAGTTTGGCAATTAATTGGATATGTAAGATGGGTGAAAGAGAGTAAGTTGTTCAGGATAAAGAGGAGATTGGGAAACTGGAAAACTAAAAGAATGATGGTAACTTTGACAATAATAGGGAAGTTCTGAAGAAAGATGGGTTTATGATGATTATGGGACATCAAAGATGAAATATCAAATGAGCAGTTAGTAATGTGAACATATAGCTCAGGAGAAAGACTGGGGCTAGATAGATAGATACAGATATTTACAAACATATACACCTCTCTGGGAGTCATTTGCATAAAGATGACATTTAAATTCATGAGTACTGATGAGGTCACAAAATGAGAATATAGAAAGAAAGAACCTAGATGTCTAGGGAGTGGTCAATCAAGTAGGAGAAGAAGCAGGAGAAAGCAACACCTTGAATATTCAGAGAAGAGTGTAGCAGAGAGGAAAAGCTGATCATCTATGTCCAGTACTTCAGAGAGGTCAAGAAGAATGAAGTCTGAGAAGAGGCTATTAGATCTGGCAACTTAAGTCATTGTTAAACTTTGTACAGAGCAGCTGCAATTGTGTGATAAGGATGGAAACCAGATTACAGAAGGTCTAGCAATGAATGAGAGGAGCACAAATGGAATTTTGAGGATAGACAGAATTTTCCACAAGATTGACTCAGAAGGGGAAGCTATATATATATATATAAAAACAAGAGCTAGTGAGGATGGTTGTATATAGTGAGTGCTTTTTTTTTTAATGTTGGGGGGACTTATATTACTAACAAAGTTCAGAAACAAGAGATAGGGAAATTCCATTTAAATAATTGTTGACAAAATGAAATATTTGGGAGTTTATCTGTAAAAATAAGCTCAGGAACTATATGAACCCAACTATAAAACATTTTTCACACAAATAAAGTCACATCTGAACAATTAGAAAAATATTAATTGCTCATGAGTAGGTCAAGCCAATGTAATAAAAGTGATAATTGTACTTAAATTTATGCTATACCAATCAAACTATCAAAAATATTTTATAAAGCTAGAAAAAATAATAACAAAATTCATCTGGAAAAATAAAAGGTTAAGGACATCAAGAGCATCAATGAAAAAAATGTGAAGGAAGGTGGTCTAGCCATAACAGATTTCAAATTATAAAATGATAATTATAAAAAACAATATGATACTAAGAAATAGAGTGCTGGATCAGTGGAATTAGATTATAATAAATGACCATAATAATCTGGCATATGATAAACCCAAAGATCCAAACTTTGGGAACAAAAATTCATTATTTCACAAAAACTGGCAGAAAAACTAGAAAACAGTATGACAGAAACTTGGTATAGACCAATATTCCATACCATATGCCAAGATAAGGTCAAAATTAGTACATGTTTTATACATAAAGGGTCATAATTAGGAAAGCATGAAATAGTTTGTTAGATCTATGGATAAGGGAAAAATGTATGACCAAACAAGAGATAGAGAGCATTAATGTAAAGTAGATAATTTTGATTACATAAAATTAAAAGGGCTTTGCACAAACAAAACCAATGCAAAATTATAAGGAAAGCAGAAAACTAGGGGGAAATTTTGTAGCAAGTATCTCTGATAAAGGCCTTATTTCTCAATTATATAGAATCAAATTGATAAAAATATAAGTCATTCTCTAATTGATAAACGATCAAAGGATATGAACTGACAATTTTCAGACAAAGAAATCAAAGCTATCTATAGTCACATGAAAAAAAATTTTTGAAGCATTATTGATTAGAGAAATGCAAATTAAAACAGCTGTGAGGTACTATATCATGGTTATCAGATTGTCTAATACAACAAAAATAGAAAATTATAGTTGTTGGAAGACTTGTGGGAAAATGAGGATACTACTCCCCTATTGGTGGAGTTGTAAATTGATTCAACCATTCTGGAGAGCAATTTGGAACTATGCCAAAGAGCAATCAAACTGTGCACACTCTTTGATCCAGCAATACCTCTAATAGGTCTGTATTCCAAAGAGATTTCTTTTAAGAGAAAAGGTTCTATTTGAACAAAAAAATATATTTATAACAATTCTTTGTGTGGTGGCTAAGAACTGGAAATTGAAGAGATACCCCTGAATTGGGAAATGGCTAAACAAGTTGTGGTATGTGATTATAATGGAATATTATTATGTTATAAGAAATGACAAGTTGATTTTTGAAAAACTTAGAAATACGTGAATTGATGCAAAGAGAAGTGAACATAACAATTTTATGTCATATACAACAGTAATATTGTTCGACAAAGAACTATGAATGACTTAGCTATTCTCAACAATATAATGATCCAAGAAAACTCCAAAGTACTAATGATGAAGAGTAGAACCCACCTCCAGAGAAAGAACTGATAGTGTTTGAATATAGATTGAAGCAAGCTATTTTTCACTTGCTTCATTTGTTCATTTTCTTTTATTTGAGTCTTATACAAAATGACTAATATGTAAATATTTTACATGATTGAACATGTATAATATATACAGTATATTTCATATATATATATATATATATACATATATATATATATATACAGAGAGAGAGAGAGAGAGAGAGAGTATAGATATGAATTCTATGTAACTGCTTACCATTTCAGAAAGGGGGAAGGAGAGAGAGATGGAATTTGGAATTCAAAGCTTCAAAGAAAAAATCCCAAATGTTAAAAAATTAGTTTAAATATAATGGGAGGATGAATAAAATTTATTTTTTAAAAGGATAGGAGAGACTTGGGCTTATTTATAGGCAGTTGTGAGGATATATGGAGTGTTCAGGGAGGATTAGCACCTCTCGTATGAGGCTTGCTGAATTCTTATCAAGGCTGTACTTCCAAATTCAAACTATCTGTTCCAATGAACATGAAAGCAGCCTAAATAGGCATTATAAAGTAGATAGCGCTTGGTCAGATATCAAAAATGCCAAATTCACCCAATGCATCCCAGACCACCTAGTAGTCCTTACTTTCCTTGCCACTGGACTTTGATGACTCTGGAAAAAAGGGTGCATCTGATGACTTTATGCAAGTCTACCTCACTTAACTAATTTACATGGGAATTAAGACATCACCCAGTGATGTCATTAGTCTTCAAAATGAAAGACAAACAACAGTCTGTAGAGAAAGAACCAATTGAAAGAAGAGAAGAGGAGAAGGAAAGGAGAGAGAAACAAACAGAGAGACAGACACAGAATGAAGGAAAATGGAGGCAATCTGCTGGAAAAGACAGAAGGAGGTGTTTCTATGGTACAAATATATATATATATTGTTTTGAGTGAGGAGAAGGGGGCTACATTTTCATCAGAGACTAATAAAGGAGAAAATATTTGAGAATTTTATCCAGGAGTTGTGGAATGAATAGAAGGTGAGAAAAGAGGTAGCTTTTGTTGAATTACTTATATTTTCTTCATAAAATGGAAGGCAAGAACCTTAGTTGAGAAGATGTTAGGAGGGGGGTGTTATGTAGGACTTGAGAAAGGGTTTTGTAATAACTATTGTAGAGAATGAAATAGAAAATTAATTATGGAGGAGTGAAAAGATTGCTTTAGCCACACATAGGGGAATATATCTATAAACTCTATTACTAGGGAGGCTGAGATGTGTAGATATTGAAACTGATAGGTTCTCAGAATATATGAAATAAAAGAGGATACCAAATGCTGGGGGTGGGACAGAACTCAGTCTTTATTGTTACCAAAAATACAAAACAAAAACAAAACAAAAACCTCAGAGCTAAGGAATATTTGACTCCTACAAAATTTTTTATGAATACTCTACAAATGCATGAAGTACATTCTTGAAGACTTGAGAAAGGAATGGTAGGTTTGTACAAATGATATTTTATAACAGATCACATCTTTACAATCAATTATTTAATCAATCAATAAGCATTTATTAAGCACTTAATATTTGCAAGTCACCAGGCTAAGCATTAGGTCAAGACGAAGGTCAAATAGTCTCACTATTTGAGGAACTTACATTGTAATGGAGAGTGAGAGCATGCAAATATATGGATATATGCAAATAAAATGCAAAATAATCTTAGAAGGAAGGCAGGTAGATACAGAATCACATTCATAGATCATTGTTTATAAAAAAAAAAAAGCATCCTCAACAGCAAATTGCAGGCTCAATGGCTGTCCTCCAACAGCAATCTTGCCTTTGTCAAAATTATATAAGATTCTTTGAAAGACTACAAATACATGCTCTGATCATTAATATCAAGTGAGACATGTCTAAAGAATGAATAAATTCAGGTGCAGCTAAGTGGTGCAATGGACAGAACACCAACCCTGAAGTCAGAAGGACCTGAGTTCATATCTGCCCTCAGACACGTAATCTGTGACCTTAGGCAAGCCACTTAACCCCAAATGCTTCAGCAAAAAAAAAAAAAAAAAAAAAAAAAGAATGAATAAATTCATTAATAAGTCCTTAGTAAAATGTTCACTATGTGCCAAGTGCTATAAATACTAAAACTACAGAAACTAAAGGCAAAGACAATATTTGTCCTTGAGAAGGTCACATTCTTAATAATAATTTAGGTTCAGAAAATGAGAGGGACTGTGAGTGGAACCAGAGTGAAAGTAGATTGATACATCCTTTTCCATAGCAGCGGCAAGGTGGCTTTGATAATGGTTTCAGAGCTATAGAAGGCTTGGTGAGAAAAGGGATGGGAGAGAGAGTAAAATGAGATGTGAATGGAGCAGCTAAGGAAGTATAGTAGATTTGATGTAGGAAAAGGAATTGGCAAAGCAGTAAGTTCTGGAGCTCAGATTTCCAGCCATCTCCACATCATGTTGCCTGAACTCGTCATCATCCTTATCCCCCTCCTACCAGAACTTTGAACCTTTGGTGCTAGAGAAACTTCCACTTTATCTTACCTGGAATAAGATTTCCAAAACTTCCCCTTTATTTGTTGTCTTCCCTCATTAAGTTGTAAATTCCTGGGAGCAAAGATTGTTTGACTTACTTGCAAGATCAGCAAAGTGATTGACACTTCTTAAAAACTAGAGCTGTCCTACAGGGGAATGGATTGTTTTAGGAAATGGTAGATTTCTCTGTCCCTGGAGCAAAGAATGGACAACCACTTGCTGAATATGTGGGAGAGAAAATTTCTGTTCACATAAGGGATGGGACTATAATAGTAATTGAGATATCTTTCAATTCTGAGGTTCCATGGTTCATTCCACTGTGTTTGATTCCACGTTTATTCTTCTTTTAACAACTAAAAACATTTGTTCATTTAAACTGAGCTACCCCAAATTTTATGATAATGGTGACTATTTTTTCAGGAAGAGATGGAGTTTAAAATTTCACAAGTACAAGAGAATGGCTAACACAAAGCATTTAATTATGACTCTATCTATTTATCTGAAAGACTTAAGTCTCTATCTGAAAGGTTTAAGTCACCCAGAATTATCATCTTTGGTCCAATCTGTCCAGTGACAGATGAAAAGATAGGGTGGGTGGGATGGGAAGATATTCAACACAGAGTCAAGAAAAGTTTTTCACATGCTAACACTTGCAAGATAGCATCATTCTGATTTCACCAAGCCTTGAGACTTTTCAGAACATTTTGAATGAAATCCATTATTGCTCAAAAGAGTTCAGGGAAAACTAAATGGATGAAGAAAACTTATTGTCTTAATTACAATATGAAACTAAATGGACAATCTATAAATCTGACAGACATTACATATATACCACAGTTAGGTGGTGCAATGCATAGAATCCCAGGTCTGAAGTCAGAAAGACTCATCTTCCTTAGTTCAAATCTGACTTCAGATATTTACTAATCTGACCCTGGGTAATCACTTAATCTTATTTACTTGGTTTCCTCACCCATAAAATCAGTTGGAGAAGGAAATGGTAAATTACATCAGTATCCTTACCAACAAAACTTCAAATGGAGTCACAAAAAGTCTGAATAACATAGTAAATGAGCTGAGACCAGAATTGAAAAGGAGGAAAGCAAGTTGGCTTGCCTTTGAGAAATTATTTAGTGCTTTTATGAACCCAAACTTCTTCCTAAAACCAAGGAACAATTGTAATGATGGAGAAACTGAGGTAAGATAGAGATTTGGGAGTATTTAATGTTTTATTTGAAAGGGAGAAATTTACTGGGACCAAATGGATCCATGGTTTTGTCCCAGAGCTGAAAGAGACTATCTTCTCCAAGAATCCAGCAGTGTGAGTTCTCAATGATGTAAATACACATGGTTCAGCTACAGGGTGTAGACAGAGGCAGGGGAGGAGTCAGGATGCTGAGAGCTGGAACATGGGACTAACAGATCGGTTCTGACAAGGTGAGGGGAGGCATGGGAGACATCTGATTGATAACTGGGATTATAGAATGGGGAGAGGCACCCAACATTCTGATGATGCCTAAGATAGAAGGCCTTTTTCCTCATCTGGATCATCATGATTAGGAGGGAGGGGTGACTGAGCAGAACAATTATAAACTGAGGCAGGACAATTCAGGGTAACTGAGGCAGGACAATTAGGGAAACTGAGACAGTAAAAGAGAACTGTGACACAACTCAATCCAATTCATTAGAATCAAATGCAGAATGCTTATTCTTCTTTTCACTTCCCTTACTTTTTGAAGAATGGTATTATAACAAAAGTAAGTTAAAAGCTTGCTTCAGTTACTCTACTTTTGTTTTTAAAAAATAAATAAATAAGAAAGACAGAGACAGACACATACACACACACACACACACACACACACACACACACACACACACACAGAGTGTACTTCAGTAGATGGTTAACCAACGTATCATGTCTTTGGATTTATGATGTTTCACAAACTCCTTATCTATTTAGTATATTACTCTCATTACATAACTCATTACTAACAAATGAGTTAAAGAGAGAATAATCTATATAGATCTGAAGGGAATAAAAGTATTTTAAATTCAGAAAGAAATAAGAGGACAGGGGCAGCTAGGTGGCTCAGTGGATAGAGCACCAGCCCTGAAGTCAGGAGAACCCAAGTTCAAATCTGGTCTCAGACACTTAACACTTCCTAGCAAGGAACTCACTTAACCCTAATTGCCTCAGCAAAAAAAAAAAAAAAAAGAAAGAAAGAAAGAAGGGGATCCACACTTAACACCACATACCAAGCATAAGATCAAAATGGGTCCAAGATTTAGGCATAAAGAATGAGATCATAAATAGATTAGAGGAACATAGGATAGTCTACCTGTCAGACTTGTGGAGAAGGAAGGATTTGTGACCAAAGGAGAACTAGAGACCATTATTGATCACAAAATAGAGGAATTTTGATAATATCAAGTTAAAAAAGCTTTTGTACAAACAAAACTAATGCAAACAAGATTAAAAGGGAAGTAACAAATTGGGAAAACATTTTTACAGTTAAAGGTTCTGATAAAGGCCTCATCTCCAAAATATACAGAGAACTGATTCTAATTTATAAGAAATCAAGCCATTCTCAAATTGATAAATGGTCAAAGAATATGAACAGACAATTTTCAGATGATGAAATTGAAACTATTTCCACTCATATGAAAGAGTGTTCCAAATCACTACTGATCAGAGAAATGCAAATTAAGACAACTCTGAGCTACCACTACACACCTGTCAGATTGGCTAAGATGACAGGAAAAATTAATGATGAATGTTGGAGGGGCTGTGGGAAAACTGGGACACTGATGCATTGTTGATGGAGTTGTGAAAGAATCCAACCATTCTGGAGAGAAATCTGGAATTATTCCCAAAAAGTTATCAAACTGTGCATACCCTTTGATCCAGCAGTGCTACTCCTGGGCTTATATCCCAAAGAAATACTAAAGAGCAGAAAGGGACCTGTATGTGCCAAAATGTTTGTGGCAGCCCTTTTTGTACTGGCTAGAAATTGGAAAATGAATGGATGTCCATCAATTGGAGAATGGTTGGGTAAATTATGGTATATGAAGGTTATGGAATATTATTGCTCTGTAAGAAATGACCAGCAGGAGAAATACAGAGAGGCTTGGAGAGACTTACATCAACTGATGCTGAGTGAAATGAGCAGAACCAGGAGATCACTGTACACTTCAACAACAATACTGTATGAGGATGTATTCTGATGGAAGTGGATATCTTCAACATAAAGAAGATCCAACTCACTTCCAGTTGATCAATGATGGACAGAAATAACTACACCCAGAGAAGGAACACTGGGAAATGAGTGTAAACTGTTTGAACTATTGTCTTTCTACCCAGGTTACTTTTACCTTCTGAATCCAATTCTTCCTGTGCAACAAAAAATTCATTCTGCACACATATATTTTATCTAGGATATACTATAACATATTTAACATGTATGGGATTGCCTGCCATCTAGGGGAGAGGGTGGGGGGAAGGAGGGGAAATTTCAGAACAGAAGTGAGTGCAAGGGAAAATGTAAAAAATTACCCATGCATATGTGTTCTCAAAAAAATGTTATAATTATAAAATTAATAAAAAAGAAATACAAAAAAAAAGAAATAAGGGGATAAAGGGATAGTCCTGGAAGAGGAATTCTTAAGAAGTATGGATAGGTTAAGGAAAAGGAGGTAGGTGGAGGTAAAGCAGAAAAGTGAGGAAGAATAAATAGGGTAAATAAGATGAGAAAGATAGTGAGGAAAAATAGGAAGGAGGAAAATCTGTAACAAGTAATTGTAGCTTAAAATATGAATTAAATGAATTTACCCATAAAATTACCCATAAAATAAAAATAAAATAAATGATTAGCAGATTAAAAATTTAAATTCATCAATATGTCACTTTCAGGAAACATTATATAAAAATGAGAGATACACACAGACAAAAAATAAAAGACAGAAGTAGAATTTAGTATGTTAAAATAAGCAGAAATAGTAAGCATGATCTCAGACTATGTTAAAGTTAAAATAGATTTAGTTAAAAGTGAAAATTAGAAACTATACTATGTTAGCAACATTATTAAATATTGTTTGAGACAATATAAGTTGATAGTTCAAAATACCTGAGTATATACCTGCCAAAACAGATACAGAAACTATGTATAGTATAGTAGGTATAGCCAAAACAGAAACAGAAACATAAAATACTTTTTATAGAAATAAACTCAAATTTAAGTAATATTTATTGTTAATGGGTTGGTAAAGCCAATGTAATTCTAAAAAAGATAATTTTAACTAACTATTCAGTCAATATCATCTCAATTAAATTACTAAAAATGATTTTATTGAGTTAGAAAAAATAATAACACAGTTTATTTGGGAGAACAAAAGGTCAGGCCCTTAAATAATCAGGGGGGAAAGATATAAAGAAAGTAGATTCAGTTATATCAGATCAGAAAATGTGGGGAAAAACAGTCATAGACAATCTCTCAGTATGTGGTTGGATTGAATATTGCTGTGGTGTAGGAAATGATGAGCTGGCTTATTTAGAAAAACATGGGAAGACTTAGACTTATGAAGGAAGAAGCTATCCACTTTCAGAGAAACAGATAGGAGGAAATAAACATAGGAGATATATATATATATATGTATATATATATACATACATATATATATGAATATTCATAGATATTCATATGTGTGTGTATGTCCATGCGTAATTGTAGCCTTTTTTAGAGTGGGAGGGAGAGGGAGAAGGAAAAATAAAGTAAAAAGTATGCAGAACAGAACAAAAGAAAACCAATAAGGAAGCAAAGAAAATATGGGAAGTTTTATAAACAAGTTGTAATGTTTATAATATAGGTTTTCTTGAAATGGAAATTTATCATTTTATATTGAATCCTCTCCTGTTCTGCTATGTACATAGCAAAGGTTTTGTCTTTTTTCATTTTGTATTCAAGTTTGAAATTTAAAAATTACCAAAAAATAGGAAAGAAATTCAAATTAGTGGATGAGTTCTCCCCACACCCACATGGATCTCTTTACACAACATTATAGTGCCTTTTCTTTATAGGAATCATGTTTTCTTGTGGGTTGGGATTTAGAGGGGATGTTGTTCTTGTATGTAATTTCTTAAGAACATTCCAGCCCTCTTGAGAAAACCTCCACTACAGTATCTTATGTCTTTCTCTGAATTCTTTGAAATCTCCTTTTCCTTAATATAAGTAGCGTGCTAGATTATATTCTACTTTCCTTTCTTTGTCCATTGTGAATTCCAAGGCAGAGGTCACTTCCTTCAAAGATCCCCATCACTTATACTTTAACAAGTTTCCTCTCATTCATCAGAATCAGATCCAAAATGCTTATTCTCCTGTTCACTTCCCTTATTTTTGAAGAATGGTATTATAAGTAAAATAAGTTAAAAGCTTACTCCAGTCACTCAGCTTTTGTAAAAATGAGAGAGAGAGAGAGAGAGAGAGAGAGAGAGAGAGAGAGAGAGAGAGACAGAGAGACAGAGAGGAAGAGAGAGAGAGACAAAGAGTGAGAGACAGAGAGAGAGAGAGGAAGAGAGAGAGACAGAGAGAGACAGAGAGAGAGAGAGAGAGACAGAGAGACAGAGAGAGAGAGACACACACACACACACACACACACACACACACACACACACACAGAGAGAGAGAGAGAGAGAGAGAGAGAGAGAGAGAGAGAGAGAGAGAGAGAGAGAGAGTGCTCCAGTATATGGTTGACCAACATATCATGTCTCTGGGTTTATGATCTGTTTCACAAACTCCTTATCTATTTAGTATACTATCCCTACATTATAGCTTCTGTTTCTCTCTCCATTGACTTTCTTTTTTTTTTTTTTTTAATGAAAGCAGAAAATATATGCTTTATTACTGAAAATTATATATAGGGCTTCCTTAGCCTGTGACAGGGTAATAGTCTGCAGAATATTAAACTCACAATGTAATTACTCTAAAACAGTGATTAACTGGTCCTTGGTATATACACATCTACATTAGCATCATTCCTTTTTTTTTTTTTTTTTTTTTTCTTCTCCAGCTCATTTTTTATTTATTTATTTATTTTTTAATTTTTATTTTATTTTATAATTATAACATTTTTTGACAGTACATATGCATGGGTAATTTTTTACAACGTTATCCCTTCCACTTACTTCTATTCAGATTTTTTCCCTTCCTCCCCCAACCCCCTCCCCCAGATGGCAAGCAGTCTTATATATGTTAAATATATTACAGTATATTCTAGATACAATATATGTGTGTAGAACCGAATTTTTTGTTGCACAGGAAGAATTGGATTCAGAAGGTAAAAATAACAGTTTACATTCATTTCCCAGTGTTCCTTTTCTGGATGTAGCTGGTTCTGTCCATCATTAATCAATTGGAATTAGATTAGCTCTTCTCTATGTTGAAGAAATCCACTTCCATCAGCATACATCCTCGTACAGTATCATTGTTGAAGTGTATAATGATCTTCTGGTTCTGCTCGTTTCACTCAGCATCAGTTGATGTAAGTCTCTCCAAGCCTCTCTGTATTTCTCCTGCTGGTCATTTCTTATAGAACAATAATATTCCATAACATTCATATACCATAGTTTGCCCAACCATTCTCCAATTGATGGACATCCATTCATCTTCCAGCTTCTAGCCACTATGAAAAGGGCTGCCACAAACATTTTGGCACATACAGGACCCTTTCCCTTCTCTAGTAGTTCCTTGGGGTATAAGCCCAGTAGTAGTATGGCTGGGTCAAAGGGTATGCACATTTTGATAACTTTTTGGGCATAATTCCAGATTGCTCTCCGGAATGGTTGGATTCTTTCACAACTCCACCAACAATGCATCAGTGTCCCAGTTGTCCCACAGCCCCTCCAACATTCATCGTTATTTGTTCCTGTCAT
Organism: Sminthopsis crassicaudata; assembly: GCF_048593235.1. NCBI lineage: Eukaryota > Metazoa > Chordata > Mammalia > Dasyuromorphia > Dasyuridae > Sminthopsis > Sminthopsis crassicaudata. The sequence continues at coordinate 512,809,889 of NC_133619.1, forward strand.
CTTAGCCAATCTGACAGGTGTGTAATGATACCTCAGAGTTGTCTTAATTTGCATTTCTCTGATCAATAGTTATTTGGAACACTCTTTCATATGAGTGGAAATAGTTTTAATTTCATCATCTGAAAATTGTCTGTTCATATCCTTTGACCATTTATCAATTGGAGAATGGCTTGATTTCTTATAAATTAAAGTCAATTCTCTGTATATTTTGGAGATGAGGCCTTTATCAGAACCTTTAACTGTAAAAATTTTTTCCCAATTTGTTACTTCCCTTCTAATCTTGTTTGCATTAGTTTTGTTTGTGCAGAAACTTTTTAATTTGGTGTAATCAAAATGTTCTATTTTGTGATCAATAATGGTCTCTAGTTCTCCCTTGGACACAAACTCCTTCCTCCTCCACAAGTCTGAGAGGTAAACCATCCCATGTTCCTCCAATTTATTTATGATTTCGTTCTTTATGCCTAAATCTTGGACCTATTTTGATCTAATCTTAGTATGTGGTGTTAAATGTGGGTCCATGCCTAGTTTCTGCCATACTAATTTCCAGTTTTCCCAGCAGTTTTTATCAAATAATGAATTCTTATCCCAAAATTTGGGATCTTTGGGTTTGTCAAACATTAGATTGCTATTTTTATTCACTATCTTGCTCTGTGAACCTAACCTATGCCACTGATCAACTAGTCTATTTCTTAGCCAATACCAAATGGTTTTGGTGACTGTTGCTTTATAATATAGCTTTAAATCAGGTACACTTAGACCACCTTCCTCTGACTTTTTTTTTCATTAGTTCCCTTGCAATTCTCGACCTTTTATTCTTCTATATGAATTTTGTTGTTATTTTTTCTAGGTCATTAAAATAGTTTCTTGGGAGTCTGATTGGTATAGCACTAAATAAATAGATTAGTTTGGGGAGTATTGTCATCTTTATTATATTCGCTCGGCCTATCCAAGAACACTGAATGTCTTTCCAATTATTTAAATCTGACTTTATTTTTGTGGTAAGTGTTTTGTAATTTTGCTCATATAATTCCTGACTCTCCTTTGGTAGATATATTTCCAAATACTTTATACTATCGACTGTTATTTTGAATGGAATTTCTCTTTGTATCTCTTGCTGTTGGATTGTGTTGGTAATGTATAAAAATCCTGAGGATTTATGTGGATTTATTTTGTATCCTGCGACTTTGCTAAAATTCTGAATTATTTCTAATAGCTTTTTAGCGGAGTCTTTGGGGTTCTCTAAGTATACCATCATGTCATCTGCAAAGAGTGATAATTTGATTTCCTCATTTCCTACTCTAATTTCTTGAATCTCTTTCTCATCTCTTATTGCCGAGGCTAGAGTTTCTAGTACTATATTGAATAGTAATGGTGATAGTGGGCAACCTTGTTTCACTCCTGATCTTACAGGGAAAGGTTCTAGTTTATTACCATTACATATGATATTTACTGAAGGTTTTAAATATATGCTCCTTATTATTTTAAGGAATAGTCCATTTATTCCTATACTCTCAAGCGTTTTTAGTAGGAATGGATGTTGGATTTTATCAAATGCTTTTTCTGCATCCATTGACTTTCAACCATAAACATTCATCACCATGTGTCTACCATTTGAGTTTTTAATTTTTTTACATGACCATACAATTTTAATGTACAATGCTACACTACACCCACTTATACCTATTCTGGACCTTCTGAAAACAGATCCATAGTCCAATCATAGTCATGTCCCATCCAAAGAGTTCTTGATTGTTAAGATATTCAATTTATCCTTTTTATTTCTTGTTAGTACTTGTATATAGATATTGAAAATGATGGGTTGACTCTTTTTTTCAGTTCTCTTTTAAATTACCAGTCATCACTACTACAAATGCTAAGTGTCACAATAGAACATGGCTTGACAAGTATATGGGAGGTTCTCTCCCTGCCCTTCCCTTCTTTTAATTAAATGAATCAATACAATTTACAAAATTCCAAGAAAATATATTTTCCCTTGTTTTCTATAGGTGCATACTATCCCTGGCTAAGAGTCTTTTCATTCATATACATATAAATCATGGTCCTGAAGTCCAAATACCATCCCTAGACACTATATTTTTAAACTGGCTGCTCATTTCCCAAAGCTTCCTTTCTCTTCAGATGCTCCTATTTTCTGTTAGCAGTAGAGTTTTAAACATCAAGTGCAACTTTAAGTCTTCAGTTTCTTGTCCTGGACTTTAACATCCCTAACAATGATTTCTGATGATATCCTTTATTCTCTCTTCAAGAGTAGGCAGTGGTCATTAGTCTCTCATTTCCTGGATCTGCATGTTGAGGGATTGGGAGGTAAGAGCTATCTATTGTTTATGTCACATAGACATGGCTACACTTCTCTTTTTTCTCTTTGACCATTAATAAATGATGTCTCCTGATGGTACCTATAGATCCTCATCATCATCCCTGGGAATAAAACAATTTGTTTCCTAGGTAGTCAGGTGATGCAATAGTTAGATCACTGAACCTACAGCTGGGAAGACCTATGTTCAAATCCTCTCTCATGCTTACTAGTTTTATGACACTGAGAAGCTTTTTCAATCTTAATTTTCTTATTTATAAAATGAAAATAATACTAGCATCTCCCTCCTCAGTTGTTATGAAAATCAAAATAAGAAAACATATGTAATGTATTTTTAAAGATCTTAAAGCCTTACTCCATGCTGGCTGCTGCTACTATTACAACAACAACTACTACTATTACTACTACTTCTTTCTCCTCCTCCTTTCTCCTTCTTCTCCTTCTCCTTCTCCTTCTTCTCCTTCTTCTTCTTCTTCTTCTTCTTCTTCTTCTTCTTCTTCTTCTTCTTCTTCTTCTTCTTCTTCTTCTTCTTCTTCTTCTTCTTCTTCTTCTTCTTCTTCTTCTTCTTCTTCTTTTCTTCTCCTCCTCCTCCTCCTCCTCCTCCTTCTCCTCCTCCTCCTCCTCCTCCTCCTCCTCCCCCACCTTCTTCTTCTTCTTCTTCTTCTTCTTCTTCTTCTTCTTCTTCTTCTCCTTCTCCTTCTCCTTCTTCTTCTTCTTCTTCTTCTTCTTCTTCTTCTTCTTCTTCTTCTTCTTCTTCTTCTTCTTCTTCTTCTTCTTCTTCTTCTTCTTCTTCTTCTTCTTCTTCTTCTTCTTCTTCTTCTTCTTCTTCTTCTTCTTCTTCTTCTTCTTCTTCTTCTTCTTCTTCTTCTTCTTCTTCTTCTTCTTCTTCTTCTTCTTCTTCCCTGATAATAGAATCTTTGCCTCTTCAGATTCTTTTTCTTTCCTGTTTCTTTCCTTGACTTATTGCTTCAATTCTTTCTAGGAACATGCCAATCTTCTCAATAACCTGAAGTGGAGATTTATTCCTACAGACCTTTCACCTCCTCTTGTGTGGAAACTGAGCAACTTCCACTGGCCATTTCCAGGAATGGGAGGAAATGCTTTCTTCACATTAACCAGCTGGCAGCAACATCCTGGAGGTGGGGGTGGGGACAGTGGGAAGCACTTTGGAGAAAAGTGAAAAGAGCACAAGATAAGGTTCCCAGAGGAGAAAGTCCTGAACACAGGAATGTCATTGGCAGAAAGTTTTATTACTAGTCAAACCCTTGCTCTTTGGGAGTGACCTGGGCTAAAATAAAGAAAGGAAGAGAGGGGATAAGGCAGATAATATTATCTCCATTTTACAGATGAGGAGTCTGAAGCTTGGAAAAGAAAGTGACTTGTGAAAACCTACATAGCTGGAAAATGAAGAAATCCCTTCCCATATCTTTGCTTCCTTTTTTAAAAAAATGAGAAGATAGGACTAGGTGGTGTGCAAAGTCACTTTGAGAACAATGTTTTATGGGGGGAGGGGTGGAATACTCCAGCAGAAAGAAATCTAAGTTGGAGGAGTAAGAAGACCTGGATTCAACTCTGCTACTGACATGTGTGACCTTAGATAAGTCCCATCTCCTCTGTAAGCCTGTTTGCTCCTCTGTAAAATGATCAGATGATTCCCCCAAAGAGTGTCCCCTCCGCTGTTCTTCTTCCCTTCTCCTTCCAGTCAGCATGTTTCCGTGGATGGAGCACTCCTGGCTCAGAATCAGGAGAGATTGAGTTCTAATCCCTGCCATCTAATATCCATGTAATCATGGACAGCGCCTTTGGGAGAGGGCATAGTGTGGGGCAGGAAACTGGCTTGAAAATCAGAGGATGTGAGTTTGAATCTTGCTTCTTCTAGATTTTTTGTTTTGTTTTATTTTGTTTTACTATCTGTGTGACTTTGATTAAATCACAAAATCTGACTAAGAGGGGAACTTCATCTTCAGGCTAGATGTCACCTAAGGTTTTTTCTAGCTAGCTTTAAGCTTCTATTCCTATGAACCTGGATATCAATATATGCATCTGTAAAGAACTGTCATGAGAATCTAGTGAGATAATCTATATAAAAGTGATTTGTAACCCTTAAAAGTGTTCAATTCATATACATTATTGATTCTTTAGTTTCCTGAGATCAGGGAACTTTAATCTCCCCTATGATATAAAGACCCAAAATCACGGTTTTCCTCTTCTGGTTTAAGGCTATTCAGAGTCACCAAGACTCTGGACAACATCTAGTCCAACTCCTTCATTTTACAGAGGAGGAAACTGAAGCATGTAAAATAGAAACATTTTGTTGTCTCTCCACCACGAAGCAGTTCTGGTGTCTGGGCCTCAATCTTTTCCTATGTAAAATGGAAATTATTCTAGGAAAGTAGAATGAAGGTTCCTTTACCCTGAGTCAAGGACTATCTCCTGTGTATCATATTGGGCTGGAATCAGAAAGACCTGAGTTCAAATCAGGATTCAGATATTTATTGGTTGTGTGACCCTTCACAAATCACTTACACTCAATTTGCCTCAGTTTTCTTATCTGAAAAATGGATAGAATAATCTACCTTACTGTTGTGAGAATCAAATGACATAATATTTATAAAAACTCACTCTCCATAGTGTCTGGGACATAGTAGATACTATATAAAGGCTTATTCACCCCTGCTATGTGCCAGTCACCATGCTAAGCCCTAGTGATACAAAAAACAGTAAAAGATAATCTCTGCTTTCAAGCAGATCACAATCTCATGGGAGAAACAACTATGTACACAATAGGATCATTTGAAAATACTCCACAGAAGGAAGACGTTAGCATGAAAGGGAATTAGGGATTTCCTGTAGAAGATAGCTTCTTAGTTGGGACTTGTAAGCCAGGGAAAGTAGCAGGTGGAGATGAGGAGGGAGAGCCTCCCTCATACCATGTTCTAGATGAAATGGGGTGGAGAGGACTGAATGTGGGGGTGAGTCTTGAAGCCTCTGGTCTTAGCCATCACATGCTCCTCTGTGTTGGTTTTGAGCTGGGTTTATTTTGGGTTTCTTCCTCCTTGCCAGAAGCAGAAGGGAGAGTAAAGGTGCTGATGGTGCTGTTTAGAATTGTCAACAATCAGTCTCTAGACCTTCATCTCTTGTTCCTCCACTTGCTCCCTGACTCTCTTTTCCCACCATTGTATGCGTTACTTTCACTGCCCTTACAACGAGGACTAGATCCCAGATAAGCAGGGTATGCATTGTTGACATAGCTCTCACCACTGTACCTTTTAGCTGTCCCAAACCTCAGTTGTTGGTTTGTTTTTGTTTTTCTATTCCCATATGCAAAATGAAGGAATTGGATAAAATGATTTCTCAGGATCTTTTTGGTTTGGAATTCTCAATTGTCTCCTCTGTAAGATGAGATAATAGAGAAGTAAAATGTGACAGTTAGTGCCATAATGCACAGAGCGCTGGGCCTAGAGCCAGAAAGACTCATCTTCCTGAGTTCAAATCTGGTCTTAGACACTTAATAGCTGTGTGACCCTGGGCAAATCACTTAATTCTATTTTCCTCAGTTTCCTCATCTGTAAAATGAGCTGGAGAAGGAAATGCCAAACCACTCTAGCAACTTTGTCAAGAAAGCTCCAAAAGGAATCTTGAAGAGTCAGACACGACTGCAATGACTGAACAACAATATGATGATATATGATAATACTTTTATGTTTTATCTTCTAGGGTTGCATATTCACTCTTCTAAATACTGACCAGATGTTACTCTTGTCCTTACAGAAGAGCTTTATAAAATGAAGAGGCTGTAGTCAATCTTATTCCAGTTCTAGGATTCCCCAGATATATCATTTAATTCAACTGTCTTGTTTTACAGGTGGTAAAAGTAAAGCCTAGAGAGAGAACTAACATACTCAAAGTTACACATGATAGAGACATATCTGTGGCTAAGATTTAGGACCTAGTGTAAGACCTTTGCCAATTCAGATTTGATTCAGGCTCCTACTTGGCATATAATCTTGAGATAGTTATTCATCCAGTCAATAAATATTTATTAAGTGTCTGCCATGTTCCAGGTTCTGTGCTAAGTAAATCCTTCTTCCCTTATGTACCAGTTTATTGATACATCAAATAAATGTAGGTTTAGGATAGAGTATGGTGACTCAGTATAAGGATGATGGAATATGGGATAAGTAAGGGATGAATAGAACCTTGGTGAAAGTATGGGGGCTCGATAAAGGGTCTTAATAAAGGATTTTTAATAAATGATAAAATTATATGTATGTCAAAGAAGTGTTTTAAAATAAATTTCTCTATCATTTATTATAATGTTTGATTTGAATATCTATTTTATATACTTATATACCTGGGTGGTGTAAAAATTTCTTTGCTTGATTTGTAGATCTACTTTATATGCTTATATTTCTTTAGCAAAAAAGGGTCATGAGTGTAAAAACTTTAAGAAGCTGTGTTACAGATAACTGAGGAGAAGGGTGATTCAGTGATCTGTGAGCCTATTCAAACAGATTTGTGAGGATTTGGGATTCACTGAGAGGAATGGAACTCAGAAGGAGGATAGCAAAGTGATACAACAGAAGATAAAGGAAAAGAACATCAGCTCAATGACAAGATGGGAGTCCAGTAATATGGAAACTTAGTGAGGAGATAGAGACTCCTGGAGAGGAAGAGGTCGTAGAGGAATAAATCCACATTGAGTGGGCTGATGGTTTGATGGTAGGGATGTAGTTTCAGTGAAGAGATTAGGACTAAGTGGGAAATTAGGATCAGTAGATAAGAAGGGGTCCTAGTAAGGAGAATGAGGGTTAAAGAACGGGAATGAAAGGATGGAGATTTATTAAGAAAATGAGAATTCGGAAAAAGGAGGGAGTTTTAAAGAGAAGGGTGATATCCCCAATAAGAACAAAAGAACTCTTGGAGGGGATCCAGGATTGGTAAATTTTATGAGGTATCAGTGATGGGATAGGGACACAATGTTAAAAATAAGCATTGAATAAAAGGGTTGAGGTGCAGTGAAGAGATGCGAAGCAAGTGAGAGACATGAACTTTCCACAGAGACTAAAGGCTCAATAACGGGAATGGAACTCAGCTTCAGATTGGGATTCAGAATCCAATGTGGGAATGATGGTGGGCACTAAGTGATATCCTTCAGTCAGGGATGGGGGCTCACTGGAAGGCATGGGATATCTGTGAGGGCAATGGTGGGGGGTCTCGGGAAGCAGGATGTCGGCCAGGTAGCGCAAAGGGAGATCAATGAAAATAATGTCTCGGCTATGAAAATGGAGTGTGTGGGTGGGGTTCAGTAATTTCAAAGTGAAGATAAGGGCTTGGTGAGGAAGATTTTGGCTTAGTGAAAAGGACACGGAAGAGGTACTTTCTCAGGATTAAAGAAGAACTTGATATCCAGACTCTCGATCCTATTTAAGCAGAAGTATCTGCACTTTCTAATCTCATCTGGCCTCCCACTGATGGACTATCGCACTCCCTCGAGATGTGATCCCAGGGTCAGCCTCTCCATTGCCTAATTCTAGGAGAGGGGACAGAGAGCTGGAGAAGAAGCCTAAGGGAGCTGGAGTAGAGAGAGCCAGCCCGAGGGGCGTGGCCGATGCTCTACGGGACCATCCCAACCCCAAGCCCGCCTTCTCCACTGCGCGGCTAGAGTGTCCCAGCCAGAGACTAGGAGAGGGGCATGAGAGGAGAAGCACAAATTTAAGCAGAGGTAAACTCAGAAACAGCAAAGGAGGAGAGGAGGAAGGAGAGACGTCCCACAGAAAGACCCATAAGGAGAAGGAGATAACCCTGAGAGACAGGCAACAGTGCAGAAGAAACGGAGAGTAGTGAAAAAGAGTGAACAAGTGAGACTGAGCAAGGTTGCTCCTACTAACGGGGAGGGAGCGCCCAGATGCCTGTCAGCCTTTGGAAGATTCCACAGACTTTTATCTCAGTGCCTGAAATCCCACCATTAGCATTTCACTTTCCTTCACACAAGTTTTGACTTTACAAAGGTGGTAAAGTAAATGGGAAGCGCTTTCCCCTAGAAGTAGCCCCAGAGAGCCTAACAGGTTCAGGTCAGCGCCAACAGCATAGGACGAAGCTCTGGTAAGTGTTGAAAGAGAGGGGAAGATGCAGGATCTGGGTGGCTGGAGGTGGGGTCCCTGGGGGAGCTCGGGAGAGTGAGGGCACCGGATGGGAAGCCGATGGCAAGAGTATGGAGGGAGGTGGGAAGCGGGCACTGAGAGGGAGGTGGGAAGGATCTTAGGCAGCGACCCCTGCTTCTCTATGAGCCGTCCCCTTAACACAGAAAAGACAGAGACAGGGACAGAAGAGACACGGAGATAGAAACAAAGATTCGGAGGAAAACCAGAAATGGGCTAAAAGCAGGACAGTGATAGGCAGGAGTGTAAAAGAGGAGAGAATTGCCTCTCTAGAGTACTTTTGTCAAAATGTAGTGAAGCGGCCAGTGCATTTTAACAAAAGGGGGAAACGGAGGCTTAGAAAGGGGGAGTGATTTGCCAACCTCCTGAGTCCCTAAATTTAGTGCTGTTTCCCCGACAGCATAAAGAGAGATAGAAACGGGGAGGGAGAGAGACAGAGACAGAAGCAGAGAGCCAGAGATTAGGGGAGGGAACAGAATGAACCAGGAGGCGTAAAGAGAAAAATTGTGGGATGTCGTGAGTGAAAATTCAGAGGTTACTGCTTCTTGGTTTCTTGGGGAAAGGGGAGGGGAAGGGAGAGCCTGGGTGGAGCCTCGTGGGGAGGGTGGATAGCCCGGGAACAAAGACTTCTCAGAAAGTGAAAATAATCTCTGGCCTAGGTAACCAAGCAGTCAACCTTGAGGTTATATCCCTGAATTTAGTGCCTGGCTAGGCGCCAGCCTCCACCACGCCGTTTGGCGAGGGCAGGGCTCAACTTGCCTCTCAGAGCTAGAGGGAAAGGGCTTTCTGCCCAGAATTTGTAGTCTTGCAGGGCCAGTAAAAAAAGAAAGTGAGAAAACCAGAGTTGGAAAATCCGATTTTAAACTGCAGCAAGAGAAACTCAAGCGAGACCCAAGCAGAGACTTTGCAGGGATGGAGGGCAGGAGAAGTTGGGGGACAGAGACCCGTGCACCTTTCCTCTCCAGAGGTCTTTAGGTCTCTATTAATAATAGTGGTAGCCATAATAAGCTTGCACAAGTGCAGGGATTATTCTCATTTTACAAAAGAACAAATTGAGACTAAGAGCTAGAAAATGATTTCTCCGAAGACATACAGTTAGTAACAGAACTACAATTGAAATTTCTCATTTGACCCACTGGTCAGAGAGCATAGGATTCAAAGCCAGAAGGAAGCTTAGAAATTATATTTTACAAATGAGTCCCAGATGGGGTGAAGGACATGCCCATATCACAAGTAGAATCTGAGATTGTCCCCTAATGATCTCAGGTAAACAGAGGTTCATTTTCCTCCCTTAATCAGTTGACAGAAATGGAGCTATTTGAGCCCAGAGAATAAAAGACATACAGAGGACATACTAAGTCTTCACTGTATGAAGGCTGTGTCAGCCAGGGCAAGTCAAAGATCCCCTCAGAGACCTGCGTTCTCTGCGTCTGTACAAGGAGTCTCATGATGCTCCTAGTATAGTACCTATCTCACAGGTGTGCTGTGAGTAGCAACTGAGATAAGGAATGGAAATGTTGTAGTGATATCTACTTGTCCGATGTCATCATCGCTATCACACCTATTTCTTCAGAGGCAAAGGAAACAGGTTTGTCTGACCAGCCCCAGGAGACATGATTAGGCACGATGGGGGAAAAGTTGCAGGTACAAACTCCACACTTTGTAAAGAAGCACTTTCTCATGATTGTTGTTGGTTGTTCTGTAGGAGTTCTTGGTGACCCCATTTGGAGTTTTCTTGGGAAAAACCCTGGAGTGTTTTGTCATTTTCTTCTTCAGCTCATTTTACAGATAAAGAAACTGAGGCAAACAGTTAAATGACTTGTCCTAATAAGTGTTTGATGTTAGATTTGAACTCTTTCTGACTCCAGGTCTAGGGCTTTACCTGCTTCACCATCAGAATGGAGATCTCTAAAACTGGAATTATCTGCCTAGGGAGGAGGTGAAAGAGAAAGATAATTAGTCTCCCATGACTGCAGGTCTGCAGACAGGGCTGATTGACTAATTTGAAGACACACTGTACAGGGGATCCATGCTCAAGTACACATACAGTTAAGTGACACAATAATGGGAGTGCTGGACCTAGAACTAGAAAGACCTGAATTCAGATACCAGCCATGGGACCTTTCCTTATGAAAGTCATTTAACCTCTCTGCCCCAATTTCCTCATCTGTAAAATGGGGATAATAATTGTGATATATCAATGACATTTTAAAAATGTTTTGGAAACCATAAAGTTTTATACAAACACTAATATTAGGTATCAATGAAATAATATTATTAAAATGTTTTGTTGACATGTTTAACTTATATTGGATTATCTACTGTTTACGGGGAGGGAGGGAAGGAGGCAAAAAATTGGAACATAAAGTTTTGCAAAAGTGAATGTAGAAAATTGTCTTTAAATGTATTTTGAAAATTAACAGCTATTATTAAAAAATTATTTTGCAGACCATAAAGCTCTACATAAACCCTAATATTAGGTATTAATGCCTTCCAGTTCTGAGATCTTTCATTCCCATCCCTAAGTCTATCCCTCCCTTATTATACACCTTCTGCCTGGTATTATGACTATGTTGTGTCTCATCTCCAGATGAGCAGCTCTTGGGGTCAGTGTTTTGGCTTTTCTCCCCTTCTTCCCACCCCACCCCTAATATCCCAACTCCCAACCCTGAATACGATTGGGACTCAGGAAATGCTTGGTTAATGAGTTTTTCCCATTCTCCTCTTCCTGGCTATGGCCCCCTTTTCTTCAGTTCAGACACCTGGTGTTTCTCTCTTCCCAAGCCCAGCGCTAAGGTCAGATTCTCCTCTCATAGACAAAAAGAGCCATCAGCCCAGCAGAAATGTCCCACATGGGAGAAGCACTTCCTCTCAGTCTTGGCCCTTTCTGATTCAGGCTCAGATGCTTCCCCGAAGCCATACACAAGGGAGCATATTATGAGTCTACCACATTTACAGGCAACTTGCTATAAAGTCGAAAGAGCTTTGGCCTCTTTAGGAGTTAGGTGACCTAGGGTTCAAATCTCAGTTCTGTTACTAACCAGCTGGGTATCCTCAGACAGATTGCAAATCTCTGAGCCTTAATTTTCTATAAAATAAAAATGATAATAATAACACTTATTCTGCTTCTCATGAAGGATCAAATGAAATGTTCTGTAGGAAATTACCTTGTAAACTCCCAGGACAGGCCTGGTACCTTAATAGCATCTGTTGCTCTGTAGCTGAGCTGTTGTTAGCATGGCTTCTAATCACAGCTCTGTCACTGGCTCAATGTGTGATCTGGGATGAATGCCCCTCCAGGTCTGTTTTCTCCTCTGTAAACTGGGTAAAATAATTCCAACTCTGTCTCCTTCCTTGAGAGATTAATAATAAAGATAGCTAGCATTGTAATATTAGAAAGCCTTTTATCTATATTCTACGACTTTGAAAACCACAAATTAATATTTTCTATGTTGTATTGAAGGCAGCTAAGTGGTACAGTGGCTAGAGCACTGGACCAAGAGCCAAAAGGACCCAAGTTTGAATCTGTCCTCAGAGGCTTACTAGCTGTGTGACCTGGGGCAAGTCACTTCATCCTGTTTGCCTCAGTTTCCTCATCTATAAAAGGACCTGGAGAAGGAAATAACAAACCACTCCAGCATTTTGGCCAAGAAAATCCCAAAGAAGCCATAAAGAGACTGAATAACAACAAATGTATTATATTTTTATTTGTTTTTTTAAACATTTCTCAATTATATTTTAATCTGGTTGGATGCATCCGGGAGTATAAGAGGGCCACTGTGAAGTGGATACCTCTAATCTTCCATCTCTGTCATTTGTGGTTCAGGGGACAGATTCAGGTGATCTGGGTCAGTCAGTTAACATTTTTGTTAAGTACCTACTTTGTGCCAAGCCCTATGCCATACAAATCCAAGGAAGAAAAAGGTTCTTACCCTCAGAGAGTTTACAAATGAATAGAGGAAGACAATCTACAAAAAAGGAAGCTAAAAGTGGTGGGGGAAAAGGCAAAAGTGACTTCATCTCTCTTGGGTCTCAGTTTCCACAGCTGGACTGAATGAATCCTAAGGCTCCTTCTCTCTTGATATTCCTGGGATCCTCTCATCTTTAAGGGCTCTTCCAAATGTGACATTCTGGAATTCCCTGGAAGGAGACGCATGGCAGGACTTTGAGTGAGGGTGGGATTGGGAGGGCTCAGGCTGTAGATACAGGGAGTGATTTAAGAGATCAGCCCTGTGGGCTGGTACAGTCAGACAAGTTTTTTCCTGCTAGAAAAAGTGTAGGAGGAACATTGAGACAGATGGTGTCTTGGTTCTGCTGTGGCTTTGTTGAGCAAATTGCTTCTTTCTGGGGTTAAGTTTCTTGCAACGTGCACAGCACGTTGGCCAGCACAAAATGTTTAATAAATATTGACTGACCACAGAGTTGACCTGAACTATCTCTAAGTTCCCTCCTAGCACTTTCTTTTCATAACTCCACAGCTAGGTAGTTAAAAATAAATAAAGCCCTACAGTGGATGGTGACTTCAAATAACAGTTGTCTGACCTTGGGTGAGCCATTAATTGTCTGCCTCAGTTTCCTCACCTGTAAAATGAAGATAATAATAGTACCTACCTCACCATTGTGGAAACCAACTGAGTTAATATAAAGTGCTTATACAGTGCCTGGAACACAGTAGGTACTAAATAAAATTTATTTCCTTCCTTCCTGACTTCTTGGACTTGAGCTAAACTGTCCTTAAAGGAAGAGTTGGATTCAGAGATGAGGGAAGAATGGGTAGAACTATGGCTTTCTATGGGAAAGCCTCATATCAAGCCTCAATCTGCAGAGGCATGAATGTAGACAACGGGGTAAAGAGACCAGTTTAATCAGATTGGAGAGTAAAAGAAAAGCAAGAGTGTATAATAAGCTTAGGAAAGAAGTCAGGACCCAAATGGTGAAAGATTTTCAATGCTGGACAGAAGAGTTTGTAGGGTGGAGAGAAGGAATTGTGGAAGAGAGATTCTGTGGAGGTAGAAATGGCAATACTTGGCAAATGGTTGGATGTGTGGTCTGACAGAGGCTAAACTGTCCACTCTCAGCAATACCACAAAGAGGTCAAAAGCAGAGGGAAAGGTCCCATATGCACAGAATTGTTTTTAGAGGTGTTTAAAAAAAACTACCTGGAAATAAAGTGGGTGCCCATTAATTGGGGAGAAGCTGTTCAAATTGTGGTATTTTAATGTAATGGAATATTAATTCTTGAACTATGGCAGTGGTTGTGTGAATGGAGAGAAGAAAGATGGTAGAAGAGATAGGAGCCACTGAAAATTTTGATCAGGAGAATGACATGGTCAGATTCGTGTTTTAGGAATTTCATTTTTCACAGGATGGATTTAATTTGGGAAAGGTTTAAAGCAGAGAGACCAATTAGGATACCATTTCTATAGTACAGATGAGAAGAGATGGGGGCCTTAACCAAGATGGGGCTGTGTGAGAGAGAAGGCAACAGATTCAAGAGATAGTATGGAGGCAGACTCAATAAGTCCTAGAAAGAAAGACTATTCCTTAACCTGTTAACAAAAGAAATCACAAAATCAATAAACATGGAATTCCCCAAAAGGAGAAAAACATCGAGTGCTTTCATTTATCAGGGCCCTAAGAAGATTCATCTTATGAGTCTAGGTTAAATCTTCTAAGGATTGAGCATGGATTGAGTCTAATGTGTGAAGCTCTGAGCTTTACACATCAGTTCCCTAGAGTAAGCCCCAAAGGAATCCTTAAAAACAAGTAGAAGATAAAATAATCTAAAATTCCCCAAAGTTAGAAGACAGAATTCTTCTCTCTACTCTTCTCTCAGTTCTCATGTCGGTTGTGTTTTATGGATGGAAACTGTTAGCATGGGTCAGTCAGGGGGTGGCTAAGCCTGGAATGGGGTTCAGAGGAGTAAAAATTCCCTCTTACCCCAGGGACCTTCCCTGGAAACTACCAAAAATGTGTGATTTCTCTGCAGAGCCCCCCCTCCCAATCTGCCAAGGCCACTCCAGGCCAAGTAGCAACAGCTGGAAACAACAGGACAGCAGGACTTCAGTGAGGTCATTGCTCTTCCTGTGAGACCACCCAGTGGGTCCACTAAAAAGAAACTTCCTTGAGGTCCCCAGCCCTGTTTCCTTTCTCCTAACAACTGCGTAGAATGGACAGAGTTTCCAGGCCTCCCCCTTACTCTTACTCACCCACCCCCCCTCTCCCCACCCCCAGCTGAGGCCTTTTGTGTAAGGGAGGGAGTAGATGAGCTTTGGGCTTGCTCCAAACTTTGGGGTTCCTTTTAGTGGAAAGGGATGGGCTTGCATTCAGGAGAGTTTTAGCCCTGTCACGGACCTGCTATATGATTTCATGCAGGTCACTTCCACTTCATGGAACAATAAATCTATAAATAATTTGTAAAGGGGAAAAAAACTTGCCTTATCTATCACAAAGTTAATATTCAGGAAATGCTTTCTAAGTTGTAAAACATTATAGAAATATGAAATGTTAAGCAAAAAACAATCCATAAGCATTTAAGCACCTACTATGTTATAGCTTTATGCTGGGGATATAAAAGCAAAAGTGAAATTCCCTGCTCTCACGCAACTTGTAATAATGGAAGAAAGGAAGGAAGAAAGGAAAGAAAAGAAAGAAAGGAAAGGAAGAGGAAAAAGGAGAAAGGAAATAAGCATTTAAGCATTTATGAAATGCCTACTGTGTGCTTAGCATTGTCCAAAGCACTTTACAATTATCTCACTTCCTCATCACAAATCAGTGAAGTAGGTGATATTATTATCCCCATTTTACAACTGAGGAAACTGTTGAGGATGGGAAGGGGACCCCAAAAGTTTGGAGTCACAGACTGGTGTTGTGAGCGGTCTTAAGAATCTGCAGGCTTGAACCCATTCCAAGTTAAGGGGTAATGTTTTATTGTAATTATAACACCAACTCCAGTGGGTTAAACTCCAGAAGAGATTAGCCAGGAATCTTGAGAAAGGAGAGTTGGATCAAAGCTTCATGTTACTTATTTGCTAATTTTGTGGCTTACAAGTAGATTTGAGGGGTTGTCTATTTACTATTGTAGCAGGAACTTGGTTATCACTGACCAACAGAATATCTATCTGATAATCAACAATGTTTGTAGGACTATTCCAAGGCCAGAAGGCTTTGAAATCATTGACAGAGAGAGTGTTAGAACAAGAGCACTCTCAGGTCAGAGACTGTCAGGATCACAATCCTAGGCCAGAAGACCTTTACAATCATTGACGACAAAATCATTAATATTATATCACTAATATATCTTTCCTAAAATCTAAGGGAAAAAATATTATTACAACTGGGCCAGAGGACTTCTACAATTATTGACAAACAGGTTGTTAGAACAAGAGCACTCTTAGGTCAGAGGGCTTCAAAATCATTGCTGTCTCCCCTAGAAGTTATATTACATCAAAACTAAGATAAGTAAAATTAAGTAACTTGCTCTGAATCACCCAACTAGAAAGTATCTGAGATAAAATTTAAATTCAGGTCTTCCTGACTTTGAGCCCAGGGCTTTGTAGTGCTCTATGTTATGGCCTAGCTGCCCCTGTGTGCATAGATATAAACAGAATTAATAATAAAGTGATGGGAAGAAAGCTGAGCATTAGCAAATCAGGACAGCAGGAAAGGGTACCTATCTATACAAGTTGGTACATAAGTTGAGTTTTGGAGGAAACAGAAGCTTTTAAAAAGTAGAGGAGATGAGATAAAGCAATGCAGACAAAGGGAACAGATAATGCAAAGGCTAGGAGATGGAAGGGTTGTATAGGAGGACTAATTGGCTGGACCAGAGAGCATATAAGGCTTAAAAAGTTGGTGGAGCCAGATCCTGAAGTGCTTTAAATGCACAACAGAGAAGTTTCTATTTGATTCTTTGGGTTATCAGAGAGCCACTGGAATTTAAACAGTTGGGTGGGTGACAAAGTCAGTTCTTTGATTTAAGAAAATCACTTTGTGTATGGGAGAGGGGTTGGAATGATCAGAGCCTTGGGGCAGGAAGACCAACCAGAAAATTCTGAAATAGTGCAAGTGAGCAGTGATGAAAGATTTACTCAGGTGCCTGTGGGTGAAGAGAAGGAATTGTGGAAGAAATTCTGTGGAGGTATAAATGGCAGTACTTGGCAAATGGTTGGATGTGTGGTCTGACAGAGGCTAAACTGTCCACTCTCAGCAATACCACCACAGGACATATACCACAAAGAGGTCAAAGACAGAGTGAAAGGTCCCACATGCACAAAAATATTTTTAGCAGTGTTTTTGTGGTAGTCTAAAAAAAAAAAAAGCTACCTGGAAACAAAGTGGGTGCCCATCAATTGGGGAGTGGCTAGACAAATTGTGGTATTTTAATGTAATGAAACATTAATTTTTGAACTAGGGCAGTGGTTGTGTGAGTGGAAAGAAGAGACCATGAGAGAGATGTGCAGATACAAATGACTAGATGGGCAACTAACTGATTAGATAAAGTGAAGAGTGAGTTGTAAAAGTTGAGGTGATGAAACTAGATGACTGGGATGATGATCCTGTTTTGGACTGGTATAGTTTGAAACTTATTTTAGAGCTAATTCTTTGTCCATTTATCTATCATCTGCTATTTACTTCTCCATTTATCTATCCATCTATTTGATTGGCCAAATCTCTTCCTGTGAGACCACCCAGTGGGTCCTAGACCAAACCCATAGAAACCCCAGGATCTTCCCCTTCCAGTTTGATTCCATTTTATTTAGTTAGTTATCTATTCATTTATTTATTTATTTTTGTATTAGGTTAAAAAAGGCTATTCTTTGCATCATTTCTTTTCTTCCTTCCTTCCTCCCTTTCTTTCTTTCTTTCTTTCTTTCTTTCTTTCTTTCTTTCTTTCTTTCTTTCTTTTCTTTCTTAATCATTGAATGAGTGGTTAAGTAGTCTCAAACTGATACCTATTAAAGATCCTGACTTAAAAAGTCCAAGCTGTCCCACTACATCTAGGGCCATCATGATCTATTTCTGGACACTGGTCCCAGATGGGCCCAGAGGAGAGAGTGAGAGTGAAGCCCTTTTTCACTTAAATCCAATTCACTGGCATGTCATGTTACCACTTCCATGATGTCATGGTCCTCTTTGAGAATGAAGGACAAACAACATTTATCCATCTATCATCTATTCTTCTATCTATCTAATTTTGAGACAAGTTATTTTGGGTATGGGATTATGGGAATCTGCAATGTCAAAGTTGGAAATTACAAATTAAGTAAAATCACAACTGGATAAGATCTTTGTTTAATTCATAAAGTTCTTAATCCATGGTTTGTAGTCAAGTATACTTGAACTGGAACTGGAAAAAATGTCACATTGTTGGTTACAGGATGAGATCCCAAAAGTATATCGGGGTTTCCGGTATATTGGAAGTCATCCCAAAAGAATTTGTAAGGCAAAAACCTCTAAAGCAAGGAACAAAGATTTTATTGGGCTAAATCCTTGAAGGAGTTAAGGGGGGTGGGGGGATGGAATCTACTGGTCAAGCAGATTTTTTATAAAGAAAATATAACCTTAGATGTTTGGCATTGTAACTTGGCTTTCTAATTGCGTAAGATGATGTTTCTAGAGACCACCACCTGGCATGAGACTAATCAAAAGCCCACTTGAACTAGAGACCTACTTAAGAAGGAAAGGCTCACTTAAGGCTGAGATGATCCCATCTAATGCTTTTCCCTGCTTGCCTCAGAGAGTCTTATTATTCTATCAGTGCTTCAGGCTTTCTCTGATAAATATCTAAAACATCATCAAGATCTTTATTTTCAATAATCTCTAGCTAAAATTTTGCATTTCCCTCATTTACAAATTTTTTAGAGAACACAATTTGAGGTATTCATAGGCTTCTTTAGATTTCCAAAGGTCTCCATGACAAAAAAAAAAAAGAATAAGTAGATAAGTCTAGATAGAAGGGCAAGTAGGTGGCACAATGCCAGGCTTGGAGACAAGAGGATTCCTCTTTGTGAGTTCAAGTGTGGCTTCAAACACTAGCTCTGTGAAGCTAGCTAGGCAAGTCATTTAACCTTATTTGCCTTCGTTTTCTCATAAAATTGATCTAGAGAAGGAAATGGCAAATGCCTTCAGTATCCTTGCCAAGAAATCCCTAAATGATGTCATGAAGGACGTGATGGAAAACCACCTCTACAGCCATGAAGTCTAGGTAGAAGATCCCTGATAGTATTCCTTTCAACTCTGACATTCTCTGTTCAAATGTCTTTTCTAGCTCTAACTCTTCTGAGTGTCTCTAAAAGAGTTAAGCAGAGGCAAAGCCTGACTTTTGAATATATATGCAGGAGGAGTTTAAACTGGTTCTTGGATTTAGCCAATTTAGGTAGCTAATTTAGCATTTAAATTAACTTCCCCCCAAAGTATGAGTTATGAAAGGGGAAATTTCTGACTTAATGACTTGTTTAAGTGAGAAGAAGAATTTAATAAAATGAAGCATTAGAAATTAATGGAAAGCCACACTTAGGTTCAAAAAATCATCTTCACAGTATAAGACTGGGGAAGTTTTGCTGGACAACCATTCATCTTTATAAAGATCTGGGAATGTTAGTGAATTATAAGTGCAGTATAAGTCAGAGGTCTGATGTGACAGATTATGTCACATTGGATTATGACTGTTAGAATGTCTAGGACTGATGGGTAATAACTGTCCTCTGCCCTGATCAGATCACAATGAAGTACTCTGCTTGGCTCTTGGTGCCACAGTTTAGGAAGCTAGAGAATATCCAAAGGACCACCAGGATGGTAAAGAAACCAGAGACCATGCTTATAGTGAACTACCTGTGAAAGAAACTGAAAGTGAAGAAAAAATCAAAACACCGATCATGTGCTTCATAGAATTGATGCATTTGAGGTTCAGCCTCAAATGATGACATCTGATGTAGGCACATCAAGTGCTGAGATCCAGCACCAAATGTTAGGGTCATTCTCTTTGCCAAAATGGACATTTATTTAGAAGATAAAATGAAGAGAGACAATAGACATTAGGAATAGTAAATATGAAATAGAGTTGGGAGAGCATATAGTTAGACATCATGAGGCATGAGAGGGATGGGGTAAGGAAAAAGGGATGGGGGGAGGGGGAGGAGAAAGATAATGCATAAATAATAAATAAATATAATGCAGAAAGCTTTTGGGCTAACCCCCAAAAAGGTTCAGCAAAGATAGTGTGAGCCATGAACAGATTTATAGAGAAAATTTAACCTTGGGGGTTTGATAAGTAAGGTGGGGTTACCCAAGACCTCCACTGGGGATGGGACTGTAAGATTGGGCTGATCTCCATCAGGGCCCTTCCCTGCTTGCCTCAGGAGTAATCTAATCAGTACTTCAGGTTTTTTTTTTTCTGCCAACCCCACCTAGTGATCAAGGACCTCATCCAAATGAAACTGACAAGATTATTTTCATGGAAGAACAGATTTTGGTTAAGAAATTTACTGGAAAAACAAACAAACAAGAAAAAGGATTTGCACTGGCAAGCCCACTGCTCACAAAGGTTCCACTCTTCCTGTTTTTGAAGTTGAAACAGTGCTCTCCCCTTTTCAGTTTTGCAAGGCCCTGTTCTTTATTATTTGATGGGGAGCTATTCTCAGTGGTTCAGCAAGCAGACTCATTAATTTTTCCAGGCTTGTAATTTGTCAAGGTCCAATGACTTTATCAATGGCAGTTAACTTCTTTCTTATTACCTCCTTGGATTTTAACTCAAAGTCTTTTTTCTTCTTTGCAGTCTAAAGAATAATTTTTTTAATCATGCAGAAGAATGCTAGACTTGGATTCATGGTGCCTGAGTTCAAATGCTGGTTTTGCCAATTACTCCCTGTATGATTTTGTTCAAGTTATTGAACCTCTCTGGCCTTCTAGAATGAGGTGGTTGGATTACATGACTTTGAAAGAGCTTTAAATCTATTATGCTGAGCCTTGGAAATGATGGCGATCTTCATCTATTTGAAGGTTTTCCCACAGAAGAGAAATTAGGCTTTTTCAGCCTAGCTCTAGAGGGCAAAAAAAGGAGCCAATAGTACAAGCTGCAAATAGGCCAGCTTAAGCTTGACATGAGAGGAAAATGCCCAATGACTGGGGCTGTACAAAAGTATAATGAGCAACCTCAGGAGGTAGTGAGCTGCTACTCATCTGAGGTCCTCAAAGTTGAGCCTAAATGACCATATGTCATTTATATGTTCATGGACATTCCTTTTGTGTATGAATTGAACTATATGGCCACTGCAGTCCCTTAAGCTCAGAGATTTTGTGATCCCAAGCTGTCATAGAGTGGTCTGAAACATTTGGGAAGGTAGGTGTTCCTTCTAACTGGGAAGATCAGAAATTCCATAGTATAGGGGGTTTTAAGTTGAGACTTAGAAAAAAAAATTAAATTAAAAAAATAAATTAAAATAAATAAAATTTAAAAAATTAAAATGAGAAGAGAATAGAATTAGGATTGAAATTAGAGCAAAGTCTAAACTTCAAGATGGGAAATGCAAAAATATGGAAATAGGAGAAGGCAGGAAGAAGAATAGTTTGTTTCAGGGAGGAGTTTTCAACCATTTAAAATATTGTATAATTTCTCAAAGACAGTCATACAGTCATGGATATTGAGTTGGAAGGGACTTCACAGGCCATTTAGTCTAACTCCTTCGTTTTACGAATGTGGGAACTGAGACCCAGGGAAGTTAGGTAACTAGCACCTGTGGAAGATAGATTGAAAAGAAGAAATTGGAGGTAAAGAAAAGAGTTGAGGCAAGTAGTCTTAGTCTAGGTAAGAAGTGATGAGTCTACATTAAAGTAATATAATGGGAATGTTAGGGGAAGGGCTGGATATAAATGGTATTGTGGATTTTGCAACTAAGTAGATGTTGAATCTGAGAAAGAGGGAAGAGTAAAAGATGACTCTGAAATTTCTTTTCTATGGTACTTGGAAAACAGTAGCCATTAACAGAAATAGGGAAGTTGGGAGGAGGGGAAGATTTAGTGAGAAGATGATGAATTTGTTTTTGAACATGTGGAGTTTGAGGTGGTTTTGGGACCTCCAGATGTCTGGCAGGCAAATTGGAGATGGGGAACTAGAACTCAGGGGAGGGAGAGGGACTGGAAAAGGATTTTTGAGTCATTAGTAGAGAGGAGATAATTAAATCCATGGGAGTGAATGAGATCTTTCTCAAAATATTCAATCAGCCAATGTTACCTGCCCTGAACAGACTAGAGCCTGACCTATGAGGAGAGAGGAGATATGTACATTTCTACCCAAAATTCTAGGGGTTTTCCTCTAGTTCTCTTCATAGTGCATAGAGAATAATGGCACATGCAGACTGGCCATGAGTTATCTTTTAATCAAGAGCTAGAAGGGACTTCAGAGGTGATCTAGTCCAATCCTTTCATTTAATAGTCAAGGAGACCTTTGGAGATTCCATCATTTGCTCAAAGTCATACAGGTTGTCAGCATCAGATGTGGGATTCGCACTGAAGTCCTCAGGCTCCAAAACCCTTTTCATTGTAATCCAGTGCCTTTAATCTATCGTCTTTTCCTCCTGTCCAATTCTGGGTCCATTTTATCATTCAATTTCAAGATATGTTTTGATGGACCAATTTTTGGATTGTCTGAACATTTGTGTATAATAGTTTGACAATAGATAAATACTATTCTCATTTTATAGATGAGGAAACTGAAGCTTCAGGAGGCTAATTGGATTGCACAAAGTGACAGTTTCATAGACAAAACTCCAGATCCAGTATGCTGGCTCGTGTGTGTGCATGTGCCATTTCCTCTACTCAAATGTGACGTGCCTGAATGTCAGAGATTGATCTATCTTTTTCTGTCTCTTTATTAACTTGACCCAACACAAGCCATTACACAGAGTAGGTACTCAATAAATATTTATAGATCCAAATTAACCCAAGCTGAGATTAGTGGTTCATGGAAATTGGCTATCATGTTAGCCAGACTGAGAGGAAGACTTGAGGATAGTCAAAAGCAGAAAGTAAAGAAGGTCCTAGATACAAAGGAGGTCAGTCACTTGAGGAAGCTGAGAAGAAGATAACTATCACCTGTTTCAGTTTGCATTAGTACAATTTTTAGAAAATTGAATGTAAGAGTTGAACAGACCATTAGAACACAGAACACAAATTATCAGAGCTCACAGGAACAATGACCCTTACAACATAAGATATACAATGTCAGATTAAAAGGCACTTAGAATACAGAAAACAAACTGTTAGAGCTAAAAGGGACAAGGGTCTGAAAAAACCCTTAGAATATAGAACATAAACAATTAAAAGATCATAGAACATAGAATTGCTAGATCTGAACATAGAACAATCATTCAAAACCTTTGGTAAGCACCTAGTGTACAGAACACTGAGCTCTAGGATGGCAAAGATATGTAATTTAGATGACAGAGTATCCAGGACCTCAGGGAACTTACAATTGGGAAAGGGAGGAGGCATAACACAGATGATTAATATTATATGTCACAGGATAAGTACATTAAAGAGGTGTGAATAAAGTGTTTCTGAGGGCTGAGGGGGAAAGTTGTTGCTGACCAGGGGGATATAATGGAAAGCTTCTCAAAATTTTCTCCACTGGATCTTCAACAAAGAAGGGGAATCAAAGAGATGAAGAAAAAGAGGGAGGATCCTAATGGCAAAAGGAACTGAATAAGCAAATGCAGGGAGACAGTGCAGAAGCTGGAGCATTGTCCAGTTCAGTCACTGAATAAAGTATGTGGAGAGGGCTCATATCAGATGGGATTAAAAAGGTAAAATGGCACCAACTGTGGAGAAACTTAATTGTCAGACAAAAAAGTTTGAACTTTATTTAGTGACCCCAATTGCTTTGCAAGAAAAAAATGACCAAGAGTCTAGAAGGTGATAATAAAAACTTGTATGATGAGGGAGAGAAAGGAGGAAACTGATGCAAGGGATGTTGCTCACTTGGAATGGATGGATAGTCCTAATGTGAAGAGACCAGTGTCTGGTTTTACAGATGAGGTAACCAGGGCTCAATAGGGAAGGAAAGGGAAGTGCCTTGTCCCAGATCACATTGGCTTTTAGGTTCATGAGCTTTATTTAGACCTAGAAAGGATCTCAAAAGGCCACCTGGTCTAATATTTATTGTAATTCAATCATTCGGTTCTGCCTGACTCTTTGTGACCTTCTGAACCATAGCACCCCAATACTGTTTGTCGATTTTTTTTTTTTTTTTTGCAAAAATACTGAAGTAGCTTGATTACCTTCTCCAACTCATTTTATAGATAATTTTATAGATAACTTGTCCAAGGTCACACAGCTAGTGTCTTGAGGCCAGATTTGAACTCGGGTCCTCCTGACTCCAGACCCAGTACTTTAACCACTGAACCACCTAACTGCCTTCTAGAATTTGAACACAGATCTCACCTTTCTTCCCATCTCCATTAGAGCACATCCTTTCCTTTGTCCCTGATGACTAGCTTGTGGTCTAGGTCCAAGAACCCCAAGCTCTCAGAGTCCTATGAATTTCATGGATTTGCCTCCTACTTCTGCCCTCATACCCTGTGTCGACTGACCTAAGGCAATGGGTGGGCACATAGTGCCAGGTCAAAACCAGTTTGTGTTTTAAGGATTATAAGAATAAAAAATGTCATGACATAATAGGTAGAGCACCACCTTTAAAATCAGGAAGCCCTATGTCCAAATGCTGCCTCTCATTCACTGGTTGGGTGGTCATGGGAAAGTCATGTAACCTCAAACAACTCTCTGAGGATTGAAAGTAGCAGATAAGTTGATCTGCATTGGTGGAAGGCACTTTCACACTCAAAGTTTCCAGCATGGATACAATCATTTGTCCTGATAATAATAAATAGAAAGATCTTGTTTTGGGACACACAGCATTGACCCTGACAAAACCAAATACACAAGACTAATTAATCTGATTTCCAGTTGGAAAAAAAAGATTAGTGTCTTTCTTAATTGAGGAGAGAGCTATCAGATGTGATTCCCTGAAATTGGGGTGGGGGGAGGGGGAAGGTTCCACTCTCTCCAAATATCTATATTGGATCAAAGGAACATGAAAACAATAACTGAATAGTACAGAGACAGTTTTCAGATGAGACATAATGGGCTTCTTGAGATGTACAATTGTGAAAAAAACTCTTTTTATCAGTCTTTGGATCTGACCAGGTTTATGGTCAGCATAACCTAGATCTTAGTTAAGGGTTTCTAAGCAACAGATAGAGGTGGTACAGCTTCTCAATCATTCAGTGATAGGTTCAAACAATACAAAAAGTTCCCACAATTCCCAATTCCCACAATTGAAAAAAGTTTTCTTACAGAACTTTTTGAATTGAAAGCTGAGCTAAGTCCAGAATTAAGTCACAATATGGAACTAGTTTGGTTCACACAATTCCAAAGAAGGAAGGAAGGGAGAAACAGGAGGGAGAGAAGGAAGGAAAGAGGGAAGGAGAGAGAAAGGGAGGAAAGAAGGGAAGGAAGGAAAAAAAGAAAGGATGGGAGGGAGGGAGGAAGAATAGGAAGGGAAAGAGGAAAAGAAAAGAAAGAAAAAAGGAAGGGAGGGAAGGAAAGAAAGAAAAAAGAAAGCAAGGGAAAGGAACAGAGGGAGGGAAAGAAAGAGGAAAGAAAAAAGAAAGAAAGGAGAGAGAGAGGGAAAAGAATGAAAGAATAAAAAATGAAAGAGAAAGAAAGAAAAAAGGAGGAAAAAAGAAAGAAGAAAGGAAGGGAAGAAATAAATATAAATTAAGAGCTTACTATGTGCCAGTCACTCTGTTAAGTATTTTACAAATATCTCTTTTGATCTTTACTCCCTCCTGTGAGTAGGTATTATTATTATTATATCTCCATTTACTGTTGAGGAAACAGGCAGAGAAATGTTAAACAACTTGCCCAGAGTTACACAGCTAGTAAGTGGCAAGTGCAGGATCCAAACCCTGTTCTTCAGACCCCCTTACTTTAGTATTCCTTTCACTACAGGCTTCTTCTTTATGCAGCAGGACTTAGCTATGCTCTCTATGTTGGCTGGTTCCTGGCTTGTTGTTCACTTTGTCATCCCTGATTTCTCTGGATTAGTTGATGATCCATTCCCTTCCTAACATAGTCTTCTCTTCCTTCAGTACAGGACAGTTGCCTCAAGTCTAAGACTCTAAGGTTTCCAGGTGCCTCTCACCTATAACTCTTTATTTTTCACCCCTGACTTTACAGCACCTTGCCAATTACTAGAGTTAACTGTGTTTGTATTGCATCCTCCCACACTCTCTGTGGAAAAAAACCTTTTTATCTACCTAAACTTTGCTTCCCTCTCTTGGTTTTAGTGTGATGCTCTGCCTGTAGAAGATGCTCAGAAAGCAGAAACTGAATTGAATAGACAGATGAAAAACCAAGTCCTAGTAAAGGAGGGGATTTACTTAAAGTCATATAACTTGAAGAAGTCAGGCAGACTTTGAACCCCTGTCTCCTGACATGCTTTTCTCTTTACTCCATGCTACCTCTCATGCTAGTTGTATGAGCCTGGAGAAGTAACTTAATCTCTCTGACCCTCCTCTGTAAAATGGGGATAATGCACTACCTACCTCACAGAGATATGAGGAAAGTATTAGTAAAAACTCAAATGCTACAGAAATGACAGTTTTTAGGGAGATCGTTTACTCTAACCCCTTCATTTTTACAGAGACTAAAACTGGGACCCAGAAAAGGAAAGTTATGCTAAAAATAGAATGGCAAGTTAGTGACAGAGCCCATGGGGACACAGTGCCAGTGGGTGCCACAGTTTGTGGAGAGAAAAAAATAGACAATATGCCTAGAGAAGGTGTATCCCAGTCATGGGAATTTCTTGTGGGAGTTTGAGAGGAACTGAATGAGGAGAACTCTGGGAGGAGAGAGAGTTCAGGAGGTGAGGAGGAATAGGGACAATGCAGGAGATGTCTTTTAGGGAGCAGGAAAAAGGAAGCAACCACAAGGGGTTTCCAGCTAGAGCCTTAAGGAAGTCTTTCCTAGACTGTTCACTGGGCTTTCCAGGGAGACCATGATACTAGTACTCCCAAGCCTCTCCATGTAAGCCTGGGGTCATGTTGTACAACCACCCTCCCTTACCTCCAGACCGGCTGGCCTTTAGCCATCTCAGAATGCAGTGATTCAGGACGTTAAAGGGGAAAAAAGCAAAGGAGCTAAGGGATGTCTCCTTAGTTACAGGGTTGCCTCAGTTTACCCAAATGCCTGGAAATAGCCCCCAAAGCACTAGATTTGGATTCAGGACACCTGCTACTTCTTCCTGCCTGTGTGACTTTATGGCAGTCATTTCCCCTGTTTGAGCTGAGTCCAATTTCTTTCCTTGTAAAATGAAAGGGTCAAATTAAATGGTCTCTTAAAGTTTCTTGTAGTTTTAAAATCTGAGCTTTTCTGAGGATTTGCTCTGGTGTCTTCCCTCTGGAAGTGCTAGGAGGCACATGGAAAGAAACTTCTCAGACTAGGATATTGTCATCAGAGTTCAGGCTCTAACAGGTCCTCCCCAGCTGCCAAGGCTTCAAGCAGGACTCTTTCAAGAGGCAACAATTTAAAGGGAGATGCTATTCATTCGTGAAGTGGGGAGGAGGAAGGGGATAAAGTCCAGAAGAACAGTGGGATGAAGTGGAAGAGACTTGGAAAGTTAGCTACAAACTTAGAATCACAGAATCCTGGAACTAGAAAAAGCTTCAGAGTTTATATAAAATACACACTAAGTAGTTTGGTGGAAGGAGAGAGTCCTAACAAACAGACTAAGAGAGACCAGGGACAGGAAAGACCTTGTGTGAAGGAAGTGGGCAGAACATGCCATGCATCCCACCAGGGTGCGAGATGGAATGTCCATTTTAGAGAAAGGCTGGAAGCTGGCTTGGGTAGAATACAGCAGACAAAAGTGGGAGTTTTAGAAAATCTTAATTGAAAGATCAGCTAGAAACAGTACATGAGACAGATTGGTCATTTCATAAGCAAGCCTCTTTCTTTTGTCCTTCATATACCGAATTTTTTACATTTGTGGAAGGTTAAATATGTAATTTTTTGAAATGAAAGCTACATCAGAAACTCAGGTCCACTGGGGTGGGAGATAATATGAAGAGGTGGGAGCTTCTGAATTGATTTCATCTCGCAGAAGGATGAGTTTCTGGAGATGATGAAGTCTGGGAAAGTAGCCAGGTGGGAAATGATGAGAATTCCCTGAGTGCCAACCGGAAAAAGAGGAAGCCTAAGGAGGAAGGAGCTCCCAGAGACCACCTGCATGCTCTCCAACCAGAGGGGGGAAGGGCACACCAAAGGTCAGGGGGTGATGAGGAGGGGGGAGTTTCCCAGTTGACTTCATTTTGCAAAAAGGGATGCTTCAAAGGAAAGCTACAAGATTTAAAATAGAGCTGTAAAGAATTTAAAAGGTCATTAAACCCAGTCTCTTCATTTTACAAAGAAGGAAGTGAGATTCTTGTACTTGACAGTGCATAGAATGCCAATCCTGGAATCAGGAAGATTCATCTTCCTGAGTTCAAATCCAGCTTCAGGCACTTACTAACTGTGTGACCGTAGCAAGTCCTGTTTGCCTCAGTTTCCTCATCTGTAGAATGAACTAGAAAAAAAAATGGCAACTCTCTAGTATTTCTGCCAAAAAAAAACCCCAATTGAAATCATGAAGAATCAGATAGGACTGAATAATAAAGCAATTAGGCCCAGAGAAGTTAAATAATTTTCCCAATCACACAATGATTTAGCCAGAAAGTAAGAAATCAGACCAAAGGTTAATGGCTTTAAATTCCAGTATCTCCATCTTTGGATTCTTGGAATCAGATATTCAGCAAACAGTTTCTTGGTTTAGTCTTAAGTCTCATGAGCTGCCATAGAACCTCCAGTGAAGAGAACCAAATCCCGTACAATTTTTGTTGGAGCTATTGAGAGGATCAGATAAGGTGATTTGTGCTCTCTCTCACTAGCCCTCTTCCTGCTATACTGCATGTTTCTATGAGATGTAAATTATAAATACGTATCCTTATTGAGTGGTTGAAGAGGAGAAAAGGCAGAAAGTACTAAGAGTGTCTTAGGGGTCATCTAAAGATGTCCAGTTCTGGGGGAAGGAAGAAATGATAGAAGGGAGAAGAGTGGCCAGATCTCACCTGTGTGCTAATTAACTGGGAGGTTTCCAGGGGAGGAACCTGACCTCCTGAAAGCTCCATGGGCTGATCTCTTTCTACCCCATGATGAGACATGTCTTTTTACAGGATCAGCCCGGCAGAAGACTGAAATGTCAGATCCAGAGACTGAGGTCAAGATGAGCACTAAGCCTACATCTAAAAACCAAGATGAGCCAGTCCAGAACAGACTCTGTTCCAATTTATTTCACAACATCAAGGTACTAAATCTGTCACTGGGGACCTTGGGAGAGGAAGGGCTGATAGTGTTGGAGAGTGGCTGCTCCTGAAGAAGAAAGATTTAGGGAGATCCTCCCCCTCAATTCAACAAATGTTTATAAGGAGAAATGAGAACCAGGTGTATTATCCTGGGGACAGAGAAATTTAGAGAAAAGTCTGACTTGTGGCTTAGTTAACAGGACCTTCAGAGGAAGAACCTAAGGAGTCCCCAGTCAGAGAAGGAAAGAGAGATCATATACAAATGGGAACAATAAAAATCTATAAGTATAAAGGAATCAAACTGTTGATTCTCTATCCTAAAGAAGCAATTTGGACCAAATAACTGTTATCCCTAAAATTATTTTTATTTGACCATGAATCAAATGAGAAATATTTTGTTCTCATTTTCTTTCTTAGTTCTCTATTTCTCTGCGTGTCTCTATCTCTCTGTGTGTCTATCTGTTATTGTCTCTCAGGTTCCCTCTATCAGTCTATCTCTGTCTGTCTCTCTTTCTATCACTGTCTCTCCATCTCCCTCTCTGTCTCTTTCTATCTCTCTCCCTCTCTGTCTCTGTTTGTCTGGCTCTGTCTCATACTCTCTTAGCTGAGGTTGAAAAAGGAAAGGGTCCCAAGAGGATGGGGTGGAGTTGGGGTAGGGGTTAGGGTGATGGTAAAATGACCTTGAATTTAATTCAAACCATTAAAAACAAATAGAAGAGGCTCAGGGTTGAACTCCCAGATGTCCAGCTCCCATGCTTTCCACTAGAAGGAAGGAGAAGGGCATAATTAGGGGTAAGGGAATAGGAGGAGGGAAAAGGGAAAAAATGATAGGGATGGTTGTTCTGGGTTCATCCTGGAAGACTGCGTTATAACTGAGACACAAGAGACAGAACATGGACAGTAGAATTAGGAAAGATATCCCTAATGCAGCTCTGGGGTAGAAGGCCATAAAGGGCTCCGATAGCTCCACCCATCCAACCCCATTCCCTCTTTCGGAAGCTCCCCTCCCTTTTCAACCTCAGCAATGCACCAACTTAGTTCAATTCTGACTTTGAGGTAGACATCAACTTCTGGAAAGGTGGAGGGTGAGATACGTGGGGATCTGGGAGGTAGAGGACAGTTCTCAGCCCACAAACTTGCCAGAAACAGTCTTTTGGCTGCAGAAGTTATCCAAGGGACTCCCTTGGGAGCTTTGTCTCCTCTTCACTCTCTACCTCCAGGGGTCCTGCTTCAGGAGCTTAAGATAAATTAATGAGTTTTCTCTTCCCCCTCTCCCCACACTCTCTTTTTCTAATAAATCATGTCTCTCCTTGTCTTTTGTCTCTTTTCTCCCTCTTTTAAAAAATCTTTTCCTCTCTCTTTTCTTTTGTTTTTCTCCCTTTTCTGTCTAATCTCCTTTTCTCCCTCTTTCTTGTCTATTCTTCCATTCCTCTTTTTCCTCTACTTCTCTTCCTCCCTTTTGTCTCTCCCTCCTTCTGTTCCTCTTTTCTGTATCTCCATCTCCTTCTCTGTCTCTTCCTCCTTCCTTCCCTCTTCTCTCACTGTCTCTTCTCTCTCCATCATCTCTCTCCTCCCTTCCCCCTTTTTGTCTCTGCAGTTCTTTGTATTCTGCCACAGCCTGCTGCAGCTGACCCAACTCATGATCTCAGGCTACCTGAAGAGCTCCATCTCCACCATAGAGAAACGCTTTGGCCTGTCCAGTCAGACTTCAGGGCTCCTGGCAGCCTTCAATGAGGTATGTCCAACCCCTCAGCCATGCTGAGCTCCAGGCTTTCCCAGAATACTGGGGAAGCAAGGGAAGGGCTCTTCTTTCTCTTCTTACTTGTCTTATCCCAGATTTTTATGCATGGGACCCCTCAACCTCAGTTACGGCTGGTCTCCTCAGTGATATTCCCATAGTTCCCTGTGTCCAGGCCTTCACTCTATGTCTTCAAACGTAACAACTGACTTCAAGAGGCAATACCAGATAGTGCAGGGGTGGGGAACTTTTTTTCTGCCAAGGATCATTTGAATATTTATAAAATCATTACCTGCAGTTGCCTTAGCAATGATTTCATGAGCTTTATAGAGCCCACAGGCTGGACATTCCCCGCTCCTGATGTAATGGGAAGATTACAACTGGACTTCAACTTTCACTAATACTCTGTGACCATCAACAAGTCATATCCCTTCTCTGAGGGGTATGTGACTTTGCAGAAATAAAGTTTTAGACTAAATCTCCATCCTATGTTCTATATGTTCCTTTTAATTCTAACATTCTATGTTCTAAGGTCTCTCCCAGTTCCTGTATTCTCTCTTATAAGGCCAATTCAGTTATAACATTTTATTTTATTGTTCTTTTATGTTACATATAACATAAAAGAACAATAAAATAAAATGTTATTTTACTCCCCCATAGAGTTTGAGATCTATGTTCTGAAATGCCTTTCCTTCCCCCTCAAATATTCTATGATCGTTTTCATTCTATGTTTTCTATGTGTTCTAAGGTCCTTTCCAGATCTGAGATTCTGTTGGAATGTGAATAATGGGGTTACAAAGAGTCAGACACAGCTTTTGTGGGCATGAATATGGGAGTTAGCTAGAGGGAGAGGTGTGAAGTATGGCAGGAGGCCTCTTGGAACAAGCCAGTCAGAGATCTTAATCTGTAGAGATAAGATCTAATGGATGATGTCCATTCTCCGCATCAAGCTAGTTTTGGGTCTAGGGGAAAGGGATTCAGAGGCTTTGGGGACTAGAGTAGAAAAGAATTTATGATCCTAGACAAGTCATTTCACCCCAATTGCTTCATCAAAAAAAAAAAGAAGAAGAATTTTTAGATCTCATCTAGCCTAGCCTCTGTATTTTACAGATAATTCCCCTACAACCCAAAGAGGTTCAATCACTTTCCCGAAATCCCTTTTAAAGTTAGTGGTAGAGCAAGGAATCGAAACAAGGTTTTCTGACTCCATACTCAATGCACTTTCCTTCATACTTAGATTCTTAGGAATCAGATAGTAAACAAAAAGGTGTCTTGGATTAGTCTTAAGTCTTGTAAATTTTAGTAATATCAGACCTTCACTGCACCTCCGTGTTACTAGCTAGAGACCAAAGGCAAGGGAGTTTGGGACTTGTCAAGGCTACAGCTCTCTGATAGTACAGAAGCATGAACATTTCTACATCAATCCATGCTCTTGCTCAAGAACTTTTTAGTTCTTTGTCAACTATTCCATGCCCCCTTCAAAGGCAGATAGTACAAGGATCATTACCCCCGGTTTATAGAGGAGTAAACTAAGGTTCAGAGGAGTAAAGGGATTTATCCCTGGCCATGCACTGCAGGTAGGTATTGGATCTAGGATTCAACTTCAGGCTTCTTTCTCCAAGTTCAGGGCTGTCACAGTCCACCATACAGTGGCTCATGGAGAGGAAGTCAACCTGACATCCTCTTACCCTTCCTGACTCTTCTCCCTTTCAGGTGGGGAACACGGCCCTCATAGTATTCGTGAGCTACTTTGGGAGCCGGGTCCACCGGCCCCGACTGATCGGCTTGGGAGCTGTGCTTGTTGCGATGGCAGGACTCCTCATGAGCCTTCCCCACTTCATCTCGGAGCCTTATCGCTATGACCACGTTAACCTTGGTGAGGGAGCCAGACTGTTGGGACCTGTGGGAAGATCTCACTCAGTTGATGAATAAATTTCTTATGAGAAGTAGTGAAAGAGAAGGCTGGGAAAAATGTAGTGAGCCTTGAAGGCCAAGCTAATGAATTCTTGAGGTAATGGAGGGAGCATTAAATAATCTAGAGCAGGCCAGTAGCAAGGGCAGATTTATCCTTTTGGAAAATTATTTTGGCAAAAGTTTGAAGGATGAATTAGAGAGGGAAGTAGAAATAAGTTAAAGAGGCAGGTAAGAGATTATGAGATCTTGAGTTAGGCTGAATTATTAATGTGAATGGAGTGGAAGGGACTGAGATGAGGGATATTTTGGGGGCAGAATCTGGGTGAGGAAAGGGAGAGGAGGGAAACAATTTTTATCATTATTAGTATTAGTATTAGTATTAAAAGCTTTTTATTTGCAAAGCATATGCATGGGTAATTTTTCCAACATTGACCCTTGCATAACCTTTTGTTCCAAATTTTCCCCTCTTTCCCCCCATCCCCTCTCCTAGCTGGTAGGTAGTCCAATACATGTTAAATATGTTGAAATACATGTTAGATCCAATATACGTATACATATTTATACAGTTATCTTGTTGCACAAGAAAAATCAGATCAAGAAGAAAGAAAAAGAAAAACTGAGAAAGAAAACAAAATGCCAGCAAATAACAGAGTGAGAATGCTGTGTTGTGAACCACGCTCAGTCCTCATAGTTCTCTCTATGGATGCAGATGGCTCTCTCCATCACAAGTTTATTGGAATTGGTCTGAATCACGTCATTATTGAAAAGAGTCAAGTCCATTATAGTTGGTCATCACATAATCTTGTTGTCACTATGTACAATGTTCTCCTGGTTCTGCTCACTTCACTCAGCATCAGTTCATGGAAGTCTCTCCAGGTTTTTCTGAAATCAGCCAAACATATTTCGTTACATTCATATACCATAACCTATTCAGCCATTCCTCAGTTGATGGGCATCCACTCAGCTTCCAGTTCCTTGCTATTACAAAAAGCTGCTACAAACATTTTTGTACATGTGGGGCCTTTTCCCACCTTTATGATCTCTTTGGGAAACAGAAGCAGTAATGACACTGCAGGATCAAAGGGTATACCCAGTTTTATAGCCTTTTGGGCACAGTAAGAAGAAGGTTTAAAGGAAAAGAGGAGCAAGTTTCAGGAACTGGTTAAGAATGAGTGAAGGGGTGCGACAGGCAATTGGCATGTGGAACTGGAGCTATAGTTATCTGCCATTGCCATTGCCAAACTAAGGATGTTCTATTTGATCCTGAAGATGGTAAGATGCCACTGGAGTTTACTGAGTAGGGGATGTGACAAGGTCAGACTTAGGCTTTAGTATGATTAGTTTGATAGCTAAGTGGGGGTCCAAGGCCTAGGAAAAGTATAAAACAGTGTTAGTAGTATAACCACCATATTTATCCCTGCACCTTCTTTAGGAAGAGGAAGGATACAAATGGAAACGACTTGAGAAAGAGAGACCAACCAAAAAACTACAATGAAAGTCCAGAAAACATAAAATGCTTCAGGGACCTCACACAAGGAAAGGACTACTTAAAAGCTATTGGATTTGCTAATTAGGAGCTCCTTGGTGACCTATGATCAGGCTGTTTCTATAGAATGGTGCAGTCCAACAGCAGAATACAGGGGACTGAGGAGTGAAGGGCATGAAGAAATGGAATCAGCAAATGTAGATGACACTTTCTACAACTTTGATGGTAGTGATAGTAGTAGAAAGGGTAAAGTATTGAAGAATTAGTACTGAAATGTTGAAGAAGGATATTTTTAATGCAATGAAAAATGCTTATAGGCAAAGGGAAGGAGACAGTACAAAGAAAGAGATCAATGATACATGAGAAAAAGGAAATGATCACCAGGATGTGGTCTTAAAGGAGGTAAGATCAAAAATTTAAAGAATTTTTAAAAATGCAAAGCTAGAAGGAACATCTAGTCCAATCTCTTCTGTTATGTTTTTTTTCCCCACATGAAGACAAATGACTTATCCAAAGTCACACAGTAAGAGATAAGAAATAGCATCTTCAGAACTAATGGTACTACAGTGGAGGAATGGCACTTCATCCTTTGAGACTGAAGGACAGATACAGAAATGTGGGAGGACACACAAAAGTTCTGAGGTAGAGAAGAGAGGTACTGGAGGAAGTGTGAATGCTTTGGATCTTCTCAGTAAGGGCCCATTGTGTAAATTCATGGACCTCAGCTTCAAATATTATCATTTTAAAGAAAATCAAGTCAACAAGCATGTATTAAATGCCTAGTATGTGTTCAATGTCACACAATGCTGGGGATACAAAGAACAGTAAACATAGATAGATAGATAGATAGATAGATAGATAGATAGATAGATAGATAGACGAGAAAGAGATAGAAAGGTGAAAGAATGAATAGGTGAATAAGTAAATTAAATGGATAAATAAATGACTTCTCAAGGAGGGATCAGTGATGGAAAAGATAAGTGGCAAACAACTATGTGTATATAAGACATGCACAGGTAAAATGAGAGGCAATCTCAGAGGGAAGGTACTGAGAAAAACTTTTTGCAAAAGATTTTAGCTGAGACTTGAAGGAAGCCAGGGAAGCTTAGAAGTGGAGCTGAGGAGGGAGAGTATTTTGGAAATGGGGAATAACCAATTAAAATACCCAGAATTGGGAGGTGGAGTGTCTAATTCAAGAAACAACAAGGAGACCATTGATACTGGATTACCAAGAACAAGGGGAGGAGGTATAAAGTGTTGTAGGTTGGATGTTGTCCTTCGTTCTTGGAGAGGACCAAAATGATGTTACTGTATTAGAATCAAGTTACAGTGTGTCCAACTGTGGCTGAGCAGACCAATAAGAGCTTGGAAAGCTCTACCACAGGTTGGGCATAAATAGTCCATATGAATACATGGGGCAGATTCTCTAAATTTGTGTGTCTTATGTTGTTTTTGAGCTATTTCAATACCGTGCGGCTCATAGAGCACAGCACCTTCAATGACGAGGGCCCACCATTCTGGGAAGTCCTGTGCCAGTGTCTTCCATGCAATCAATTTTACAGAGACCTTGAGAGAATCCTTGTATTGCTTTTTGTAACCACCCTGTGAGCACTGTTCCTGTATGAGTTCTCCATAAAATAATCTTTTTGCAAGTATGTTTGATATTTGAACAATGTGGCCAACCCACTAGAGATGCGAGTTTAGTTCAGGAAAGAACCTCAGTATTTAGAACCTTATCTTGCCAGGTGATCTTCAGAATCTTCCTATGACAATTCAAATGGAAGCAGTTCAGTTTCTTGGCATGGTGCTGGTAACTGTCCAGGCACAATGGCTCTGTAGCACTTCAATTTAATAGCCAATCTTTCTCACGCTTTCCTTTGGAGCATCCCAAAGACTGAGTGTATAAGGTATAAGAAGATTGGAAAGGTAGGATAGGGCCAGGTTATGAAGGGCTTTAAAAGATTTTCTATTTGGTCTTGGAGATAATAAGGAGCCACTGGAGTCTTTGAATGTCAGTAAATTTTGTTAGCTTACTTATGTCTTTTTTGTCAATTCTATGGATTGTTTGATTCCTCTGTTTCCCTGACTTGGAACAATGTACATAGGCATTTAGGGCAACTCCAGCTATGTTTTAACCATCTACTGGCTCCTAGGCAAACTGATCTTTTCTGAACCCAAGTTAATAAATACCACTGTTGCTTAGACCTTTGGATTCTCTCCTATAGAGACAATGATATTCAATAAATTGTGCATATGGTATTGGAGCCCCTGTTGTATTCTAACTAGGTAATCCTCTACCGGGATTTGAAACACTTCATACTTTTGGAATGCATCCATTATCTGTCTCAGTGAGAGATTAGTTTTATTAGGACAGAATATGCATGTGGAATCATTCCTTACTTAGCTTGCCCAAATTCCCCTTGTCACCAGATCTTTTTAGATAATGTTTTAGTGCTGTAATCAAGCCAATTATAAATAATATAGGAAATAATAGCCCACTAATGAGAATCATAGAAGGAAGTATTGTTCCTGCATGAGTGCTGTGCACATTTGATCTCAGTGCTGGGCTTTGCCAATCAGCTTAGAGATTGCAGCTCCCAACAGTCAGCCTTGAGCTTTAGGAAGATCAATTTGAGAATTAATTGGAAAATGTTGTAGAGTTTATGCAGAAAAGCCAACTTCAAAGTTATTGAATAGTTCAGGTGTGGGATGATAAGGATCTGAATCAGGGACAGTGTCAGAGGAGAGAAGGAATATATAAAAAAGATGTTTCTGAGATAGAATGGACAGAGCTTTGGTAGCTGATTTAACGTAGAAGGGTGAGAGAGTGAAAAGTTAAGAATGACACCTAAGTTGTGAGGCTGGATGACTGGAAGGATTATTGTACTCTTAACAAAAATAATGAAGGTCAGATTTGGGAAGAACCTTAGAGATCATTTAGTCCAATAACCTCATCATACAGCCCAAAGAAACTTGGGCCCACTTTAACCTTAGGTTCATCCAAAGTCACAGAGAAGTGAATAGCTAGTTCAACATATCTAGTTTCAAATCCAGCTCTTTTTTTCACTATTTTACAGTGCAACCTGGCAAGAGGGTGGAACATAGAATATTACAGCTGAAAGACTATATGGTATATCAGAACTGGAAGGGATCTTGAAACAGAAGCCATAGAATTTCATAACTAGAAGGAGCCTTATAATATTTTGAAAGAGGAAACTAAAGCCCCAGGAGAAGATAAAGGAAGGTCATATAAAAGTCATAACAGAAATGAGATTTGAACCCCAGTTCAATAATTGAAATCAATACTTCTATTATCAACAATTTCCTTGAATTTATTAGCCTTATTTTAAAGAAAAAGAGATAGAATTCACAAAAATACTCAAATATGCATAGTGTATGTGTGTTTGTATACGTATTAACATTGCAGCTTGTATGAAGTGAGCAGATATTATTGACTGTCTTTGTTGAGAGTATGATTTTATTACACAGGAAAGATGTTTCCTTAAATATACGCCAAATAAACCTCAAAAGAATGTAAAGGGTATACATTTGAACTCAAAGGGGAAAAGGCAAACTAATCCAATAGTTTAGGAATTATTAAAGTCTAGAAGGGACCTCAAACAGTGTCTAGTCAAGCTCTGTCTCTTTATAAAAGAAAAAACTTTTAAAGCACAGGACTACATAGAAAGTTAGTGACTGACTTAGTAGAGCTGCAGGTACTTTAAAGACTATCTAGTCCAGAAATTCTTATGGATCCCTTTTCCAGGAGTCTGGGAAAGCCTCTGAATCCCTTCTCCATAATATTGTTTTTAAATGCATAAAATAAAAATACATAAGATTTACAGTTTTTTTAAATAATAGCTTTTTATTTTCAAAATATATACAAAGATGTTTTTCAACATTTATCCTTGCATAACCTTGTTCCAAAATTTTCCTCTCTCCCTCCTCCCCAACCCTCCCCCAGACAGCAAGTAATCCAATATATACTAAACGTGTACAATTCTTCTATACATATTTCCACATTTATCATGCTGCACAAAAAAAATCACTAAAAAGGAAAAAAACAGAAAGAGAAAAAGCAAGCAACAACAACTCTGTTGTAAGGATTTACAAAATTTACCAATTATATTAAAACGATTGTCAAAATAGTTTTTCAAAACAAGTTCAAGGCCTCCAGGTAAAGAATCCCTAATTCTAGTCCAGCTCTCTCATTTTAAGGCCCAGGGAGGGCAGATAATTTGTCTAAAGTCATACCAGCAGCAAATAATAGAGATCCTCCTATTGTTTAGTTAAGTGTTCTTTCCTCTCTATGCCATAAAGGTGAGAAGGTGGGGAGGTGGGCAGACGAAGAATACAGAAAAGCTTTAATGGGGAAGAGAAACTAACCCAGCGGTAGGTGGAAAAGATGGGTAATGACAGGTGAGAGCGACTGATCCTTATGGTGATTTCCCTTATATCTCCTGCTCCACCTGTTTCCACAGGCCTGCCTCAGGACTCTGCTTCTTCCTTGTGTTTGCGGTCCCAGGCCCCAGGAGTGGACCCAGCCTCTGCCTCAGTCCCAACCCCAAGCAACAGCAGCTGTGCCTTCCACTCGGAGGCCCCACAGATGGTGGTGGTGGGGCTCATGTTCCTGGCACAGACCCTGCTTGGAGTGGGTGCTGTGCCCATCCAACCCTTTGGGATCTCCTATATTGATGACTTTGCCCACCCAAACAACTCTCCTCTCTATTTAGGTAAGAGTCAAACATGCTGCCAGGACATTGGGGAACTGGGAGAGGGAACTAAGGATTGGGGCTGCTGGGAGGTTTACTGTGGATAAGGTTGGTGTTGAGTTAGCATTGGCCTTAAAGGGTGAGAATGGATTTTAAATTTCATTTATTGGGGCTGGATTTGAATACAATATTCAGATAGAATTTAGATTTGAAGATAAGAGTTTAGGATATTTTATGTTGAGAGGAGGTTAAGGTTTCACTTCAATTTTGATTTAGGGTTGATTTAGAGTTGGTTTAGGGTTAGTAAAAAACATTTGGGGTTAAGGACTAAGTTTAGGGTTAAAGATTGATATTAATGTTAGAATTGGGTTGGGTTCGCTTTTGGAATTAGAATAATGGTGGTTCTTAGGCATGGCTGGAGTAATATTGGAATTGGGTTTAGTGTTAATACTGGATTTTCAGCTGGGGAGTCACAGTGGGAGGGTAGACGTGGAATGGGAAAGAAACTGAGTAAAAATCCAGCCTGAGAAAATTATCAGCTGTGTGACCACAGTCAAGTCACTTAACTTCTGCCTTAATTTCCTTATCTGTAAAATGGAGATAATTTTCCCAGAGTTATTGTGAGGATAAAATGAAATAATATTTGAAGTATTTTGTAAACCTTGAAGTACTGTAGAAATGAAATTACAGATGTTGTTATTTACCATTGAGGTTGAGGTGAGCAGGAATTGAGACTAAAGTTAGAAATAAATTTTAGGATTTGGCTTTGCGTTGGAGATAGGATTGAAGTGAAGGTTGGAACAAGAGGAAGGGTTGTAGTTGTGTCTGGATTGAATTTAGAATTGGGCTCAAAATTGGAGCTTCAATTAGTCTTAGCACAGGTTAAAGCATAACTTTGAGTTTAGGACTAAGAGAGCATCTAATAGTTTTCCTTGACCAGACAATGGGTATGGAGGGAGGCAACTGTTAGCTTTTCTCTGAGCAATACAAGAAGCTTTTCTGGAAAGGGTAAGAGCATGTTATGACAATGAATCATTGGCGAAAAAATGACTTCATCCCATCATCGGTCAGAAGACAGTAGGTGATGGACTCAAGGTGCAGAGTGGAAAATAAACATATTCTTAGACATGGCCGATGTAGGAATTTCTTTTGCTTGACTCCACATATTTTTCTTGTTTTATTTTATTTCCCAATGAGGGAAGTGGGAGGGGGATTTATTCATTGAATATAATGAAATTAATTGTTTTTATAAAAATGAACTGACTTAGTAGAAAGTGAGGCTTTGGAAGAATGGAAAATATGTGTCAGGACTTGGATAATTGGGCTATGCTTTGACCAAAGATTCTATGCCATCATCAGGGATCCTCTTTGCTGTAACTCTCTTTGGACCTGGGTTGGCTTTTGGACTTGGAGGCCTCATGCTGAGATTATATGTGGATATTGATCGGATGCCTGAAGGTGAGTTCCCTTTCCCTAATTCTCCTCTTCTTCAATATCCTCCTACCACTGGAAATGGAG
This sequence comes from Sminthopsis crassicaudata, assembly GCF_048593235.1. NCBI lineage: Eukaryota > Metazoa > Chordata > Mammalia > Dasyuromorphia > Dasyuridae > Sminthopsis > Sminthopsis crassicaudata. The sequence continues at coordinate 512,850,149 of NC_133619.1, forward strand.
GGGAGGAGGGAAGAGAAGGGAGAGCATGATAGTCCCAGAGATCCAGAGACGATGTGGAACAAGGTTAGCGACATTACAGCCGATTTTATTGCAGCTCTAATTGATTTTGCTTATTCTGAAGGACCAGCCTTGTGTTAGGTATCGTGGGGATATAATTCTTATTCTGAAGTTTCATTTTTTTGTGCTATATTCCTAATGCCTACCTCACTGCCTGGCACATTGTAGGTGCTTAATAAATGCTTGCTGATTGATTTAGGAAAATTTGAGGAGAGAAAAATTGCTTTCAGCTGGGGAGGGAAGGGAAGGCACCCTGCCAGAGGCTTAGGCTTTCAAAAAGAGTGGTTACAATGTAGAACAAAGGGTCCTGCTGTTATTATTCTTTTAGTTCAAAGGAGCTGAAATTTCAGGAAGATGACTGGACCTTTCAAAGGAAGAACAGGATGCCTAGATGCTCAGTCCCTAGGCCTGGTCTCCTGGAATCAGGAAAGGGATTGGGGTGGAGCAGCAAGGACAGAGTGGTGCAACATAGAGAATCCTCACTCAGATTTTGAGCTGCCCAGACCTGTCTCTAGCCTATAATGGTAACTTCCTAAAACCAGGGTCTTAACACATCAGTGAGTCTTTGCTTTTTGGAAGTTACTCTATGGTGCCCACCCCTTCAGGGATTAACAAGAAGTCTCAAGGAAAGGAAGAGGCAATGAAGGCTTATTTTTTAAAAACTCATCTTCAAATTTTGTTTTCTCTCCTTCCTCTCCCTTTGCCCTTTCATTTTTGAAAAAAAAAAATAGAAAAATAAAACCCTTATAACAAAAGCACATGGTCAAGTCAAACAAATTCCCATATTGGTCAGGTCCAAAAACATGTATCTCATTCTGCATCCTGAGTCCATCATCTACCTCTCTGTCAGGAGATAGGAAATTTGCTTCATCATCAGTTCTCTCGGGCCTTGGCCTGATTTCACATTATTCTCCTTCATGTATTTTCTTACAAGCAAATCATATTACTCTCCGTTCCCCAATCTAGTCCTGCCCTTCCTCACTCCCATTTATACAGACAGTCCCCCAGGCCTGGAGTAGTCTCTTCAATTCTACCTGTCACAAGTGCTGGGCTCCCTTCAAGGCCCAGCTCAGGTGCCCTGATTTCCAAGGAGTCTTCCCAGCGTTTCCATCTCTCATTTTCCTCCCATTTCCTTGGGTTCCTTTCCTGGATCTCTCCTTCCCCCTTTTCCCATTCTATCTTGTATCTTAGCAGATATAGCAGAATCAAGATTCAAAGCCACTTATTCTACCTCTAAATCCAATATTTTTTCAGTTAATACTGCACTGTCTCCCTTAAAGGCAAGGAAAGAAAGTTAGATGGCAAAGCATCAGGAAAGAATGAAAGTCAAATATGTATATCTGTATATGCACAATGTATATGCATATTGTGTGTGTATATATACATATACACACTATATAATATACACATGCATTGATTGATATATATGTATATCACAATGTGTATATATACATACCTATATATAGTATGTATCTATGTATGTAGTTGTGTATCCCTCTCCAGACTCTCACTCCCATCCAGTCTCAATGTACTCTCTATTAGATTGTGAATATTAGGTCAGGAACCATATGTTCTTCACCTTTGCATTGCCCTTTCCTCAATACCTCACCAAAACATTCCAGGGTTGTTCCCTGGGGTTCCAGGGCCAAATATCTCAGCCTTGATTGATCTCTTTCAAGATCCTAATTTAAAACTAGAGATGACTTTCCTGGTCCTTTAATTTGCCATGCTCCCTAGGTTCAAAGACTTGCTATCTTCCAAATTACCATCCTTCCCTTTCCTTCTGTTTCTATCACAAAAGGACCTGAATTATAGCATCTGTTCCCTCTTCATTCACTTCAGAAAGTGCCATTATGTCAAAGGTACAATGCTAGTCTCTGGAATCAAAAAGGTATATTATTGAAACAGTGTCTGCCCTAAATTTCATTTTACTCTGGATTCACTCCCCATTTCTACTCTGGACCACAAACGCATATTTTCTAAGTGTATTGTATTTCCTTTTACAAGAAGGGGGAGGAAGAATATGCACATTTAGAGGCAATGGCTCCTACTTCTTTATCACTTGAAATTTTCAAAGCCCTTAATGTACAACAAACTTTTAAAAGAGGGAGGTAGTCTTCCTGCCATTTTACAGATGAGAAAAGGAAATCTCAGAGCAATTCTTTGATTGCATGGGATTTAGGCCTGGGGAAGGACTATAGCTTTCAATTAATTCAGTCCCTTGATTTTTTGGAGGCCAATTAGCTATTTGGGAGGGAAAAGCAGTTGAAATAAGAACCTACAAGTAGAAATCAGTCCATCAACAAGAGTTTACTAGTGTTTAAAATGTGTTAGGAAATGGGGCAGGGCAGAGAAAGTACAAAGTAAAATAAGGAAATGTTTCCTGCCCTTGAAAGCTTATAGTGTAATGAATCTAATGAACAGAGGTGGGATTTAAGGGCAGGCCTGTTTACTCTGACCCTAGTGCCTTCTCTAGTGCCATATACATACATACATACATACACATGCATATGATACAAACACATATGCAACACACCCATGTGATATATCACATGTAATATATGTGTCAATAATATGTTTTGTGGTGAATATGTGTACATACACATATGTGCCTGGTTCTGACATATAAACTTCATCATTTATGCTTGAACTAAGATTTCTTATGCTTAGTTCAGTGCTCATGAAGTATTCTAACCTGGAAAAGCCCTCACCCTGAAGATCTATTGATTCCCGTTCCGGCCTGAAAAATGTTTTTGCATCCTAGAACAATTAGTTGTCATTGGGCCATTTTCTTAGCCCAAACTCATTGGGCCATTTTCTAAGACCAGGCTCACTCCCAACCAATAAGAAAATGCCTTTGTCAATGTCATTATTTGGCTGTTTTACTCTCATTCTTCCCTAATTCTTTGTTATATGACTTTCTTTCCTTGCTCATAAAGGACACAATGCAATATTAATTGAAAAAATACTGGATTTAGAGGTACAGGAAGTGGCTTTGAATCTTGGCTGCTGCTCTCCATCTATATGAGCTAGGGCTCGTCACTTCCCCTTCCCTAGGTCTCAGTTTTCCCATTTGTGACATGTTGAGGTTAATGGTTTCTAAAGTCCCTTCCTGTTCTAAATCCTGCCTTACGCCCTAAGACTCTGTGATCCAGGTAGAATAGAAAGAAGCTTTTCAGATCTGAGTCCAAAAGTCATGGACATAGGAGGAAAAGATTGGCTGGTCTAACTGGCTACTGAGGATGATTGCCTGTGGGGTGGGGATTATTCCCACCTTCCCCCTGAAATAACTTCCTGGTTTTCTGCCTAGTTTGAACTAATATAATTATCTTTTATGAGAAGACACCTCTCCCAGCTCCTCTGCAGGTTTTGGGGAGGGAAGAAGGAATGAATATCTTTTCATGTAGGACATTGTATGGATTATCAGGTTTTATCTTTTGATACACTTGATTGGTTTTTCTGATTTCTTTCTCATTTGCTCTTTAATTTTTTTTTGTTTGTTTTATGAGGTAGAGGAAGAAGGAAAAAAAAAGAATGAATGAAATTTATTAAGCTTTTACTATGTACATAACGTTGTGGGTATATTTATGGAAAAATAGGATGATTCCTACTCTTAAGGAACTCATGTTCTAATTTAGGAGATAATACGTACAGACAGCTTCAGCTGCAAGTGATCTGGGAAAATCCCAAGAATACAGCAGCAAAACAGCTAGTAAGGGCTCTTTAATATCAATTTCACTGATAAAATCACTTCCCTTTCTGATGTGGAACCATCTGACAGTGTCAAGGACTTTGGTGGCAAAAACTTTCCTTTCTGGGTCTTCAGAAGCTGATGTTATAGCCCCTGTAGGAGGGTTGCTAGGCTGCATCTCCATAGAGGTTGCTTCCCAGAATGATGGCTGAGGGTGCTGAGCTGGAAACATTGCTATTCCCAAGGTTCTTGGGATGGATGCAAGTGGAAGTCTCAGTGATTTAAAAACAAAAAATATCCATTATAATTTTTTAAACCCTCTATTTCTCCGCATCATTTAGAACAGGGATAAAACTAGAAAGAGGATTCAGATTGAGTCTCAGAGCTGGGAGTTATAGGCCATTTAATCTAGCCTCTCCCTGAACACATGATGGAAGACTGACATTGATAAGGAAGCTTCTTTATTGGTTGATAGTGAGCTAGATCAGGAGTCAGCAAATCATATAGTCCTCTGCTTGTTTTTGTCTGCACCCCTAAGAATAAAAAAAAAAAAACCCTTAGAAATGATCATCCAGCTTTGCTGGAAGAATGGGGGTGGGGTCCATTCTGCTTTTATAGATCTCAAATGACTAGGAATTTGCAGAGGACCTGGAAGGGAGGAGGATGTACACAGTATTCAGCCCCAGGCTTTAAGCTTTGGTGAACTATGTCAGCTTTCTGAGGATTCTAGCTTTCTCCACCTACTGGTCTAGGGGTCCTTAGGTACATTTAAGTCCAGAGCTTCCTCCCATATTAATTTCTGAAGTCCCAGCTGAATCTCACTAACCGTCTCACTTCTCTGGTCTCTGGATTCAGCCAGTTGCCTGGTTTCAGGGATATGTAGCCCCCGTTCTGGCACCCAATGACTTCCCCCCGACTGTTCCTTTTGTCACTGTAACAGAATACCAATGCCTGGCACTTCCCCTACTCACACCCCCACCTTCCCTTACCACATCCTAGGGATCTTATTTACAAAGGAGAGGAGAATATATAAATTTAGAAATAATACACCACAGGAAGGGAAAAAGCAATATAAGATCATAGGCTATTGAAACTGAAAAGAACTTCAGAGAGTATCTAGTCCCATGCTCTCCTTTATAGATCGGAAAACTGAGTCTCAGAGAAGTTGAGAGACCTGATACCTAAAGTCACACAGCTGAAACTGGTGGATTCAGGACTTGAATCCAGGCCTTCCAAATCTAAATTCAGATTTTTTTCTGCTATACTATGTGCATGAAATATTTCTGCACTGCTGAACTATGGTGGCCAATTTATTAGTCTAGCCTAACTTTATAAAAAGTACTCAGAGTATAAGATTTTTAATCAGAAGACCTGAACTCAAATGCTGTCTTGACTAGTTGTGTAATCAAGTCCCTTTACCTCTTTTTCCCTAATCTATAAAATGGAGTTAATAATACTTTTAGCTACTCCCTTAAGGCAGCTAGGTGGTCCAATGGGTAGAGTGCTAGATCGAGGGTCAAGGAGACTTAAATTCAAATATTGCCTCAGATAATGACTAGCTGTGTGACCCTGCACTAACCCTGTTTTCCTCAGTTTCTTTATTTGTAAAAATGAGCTGGAGAATGAAATGGCAAATCACTCCAGTATCTTTGCCAAGAAAATTCCAAATGAGGTCATGAAAAATCAGACAAGACTGAAAAATAAATTCCATACAAATTTATTGGTACAACAAAACTAGTTTTTCTGGATCCCATAGAAAGGTCCAGAATAATGGCCTATTAAAAAAAGGAATCAGGAGATTGCAGATAGAACTGTAGATTTGGTGGCTATTTTCTAGTTGTATGACTTTGGACAGACAATTCATTTTCTTTCTCTAGGTTTTAATTTCCTCATCTCTGAAATAATATTGTAAAATCTTTTGCAAATTGCTTGTATATTAGTTATATATTTCTGAAGCTTCCATACAGTATGCTATGAAGGCTACCAAAAAATTACACTTTCTAAGTTGCAATCATTATCAATGGGGATCCCCGTCTTCTGCCCAGGTCAGACCTCGCCAGGATTATTACGTTCAGTTCTGATGCCACAGGAGAGGAAAGACAGGGACAAGCTGGCATGAGCCCAGAAAAGGGTGACCAGCTAAGAAGGGAAATGGAAACTTTGCCATGTGAGCATCAGTTGAAGAAACTAGTGATATTTTATCCAGACAAGAGAAGACTTAAGAGGAAAATGATAGCTATCTTCAAGCATTTGAAAGATTGTCTTGGAAAAAGAGATTAGGATTGCTCTGTTTGGCCCAGAGAACAGCGTGGAATAATGAACTGACTTTTCAACATCCTTTTATGTAGCATAATGAAAAGAGCTTTGGATCAAGTCAAAAGACTGGTTTTAAGCTCCTGCTGCTAGACCTTAGACAAATCAATTGGTCTTTCTGAGCCTCAGTTTCCTCATTTGTAAAATGAGCTCGAGAAAGAAATGAGAAACAAATCCAGTATCTTTGCCAATAAAGTCCTAAATGGGGTCACAAAGTATTCAACATGACTGAAACAACCAAAAACCACACAAAACTTTGGGCAAAAAAGATAGAGGTATTCAATTACTTAAATTACTTAAAGGGCCATTACATGGAAGAAGGGTGAGACTGAAAGCAGAATCAGTGGATGAACAAATATTTATTAAATGCCTGCCATATTCCAAGCTTTGTGCTAAATGGTAGAGATACAAAAGTGAGATTGTCTTTGCTCCCCAGAAGTTTACATTCTACAAGTTCTAAGAAAATCTAAGAAACAAAGTGTGAATGAAAGTAGCAGAGGAAAATTTTGAGCTGATATTAGGGAGATCTTTCTGTGATTCTAAGATCCTTGCCAGCTCTGATGTTTATTCTTTGATAGCAAAGAGTCTCAGAATTGGAAGACTTCAGGTGGTTTCCAGCTCTACCAAGTACACTTGCAGATTCCCTGGGAAGTAAACATCCAGTCTTTGCTTTAAGACTTTCAGTGTCAAGGAGCACACTGTACCCTGAGAGAGCCCTGTCTAGCATGGAATCACGGGGCAGATCTCTTCATTTATGCCCCATAAAAGGATGTTGAAAAGTCAGTTCATTATTCCAAGCTGTTCAGAACTTCTGAAGTCCTAAGTCTGTCACCTACTATATAATTTGTCCACTCCAGCTTTGGGTTATCCCCAAGTTCCAATGCCATTTTTACATCCAAATCATTGATAAAAATGCTAATAGAACAGGGTCAAGGACAGAATCTTGCGATGTTCCTCTAGAGGTTTATTGCCTCTAGAATAGTTTTAATAGTTATTTTTGTTGTCATTGGCCCTTAATGCAAGCCTGGGATCCTTCTGGATGTTTGCATTACTAATCCAATTCTTTTAGAATTATGCCCTTTTCTATTCCTCCTTGGGTTACTTACATCTTCCCAGAATGACTTTTAAAAATCTAAGTGGGTCATGGGATTTAGAGCTTGTAGGAACTTCAGTGATTATCAATTCCAACCCTTCATCTTTTATAAATGAGGAGACGGCTGTACAGAGAGCTCAAATTACTTGCCCAAGGTCACACCACCAGGAAGGAGCAGAGCGAGGATTCCCATCCAGGGCCTCTGATTCCATAGCCAAAGTACCGCACCCTTGCCTCTCCATCAGTTTTTGATGTATTTCCATTCCCCCTACCACTTCTTCATTAATGTAATTTATGCTTACACCTTTAAAATTTTTCCTTTGAGAAGTTCCCATCCTTCAGAGACCAGCTTCTCTTACAAGCCATTAAATCAAAGATCTAAGAATACCTGTCTTTTCTCTGAACACTAAAATCTGCTCTCAAAAACTCTGTGCCTGGGTATGCTGCACTTCCCCCTTTTTATCTGTCTCCAGGACAGAGTGGTCACTGTCTCTCAGGGTTCCCCCTAATTTCTACCTCAGCAACCACTTCCTCCTTGTTGGTCAGGCTCAGGTTAAGAATAGCACTTCCTTTATTGTTCCATCTTCCTTCTGAAGGAAGAAATTATAATTGAGGCAAATCAAGAATTTATCAGTTGGTCTGCTTTTAGCACAGACCTCTAGTGGATGGTGCCTGGGTAATTGGAGACTCCTCTCACTGATATGTACTACCTCCAGGATGAATGCTAGGGGGCTTCTGGAAATCATCAAACACCCTCCTCCCCCAATCAGGTCTTCTGTAGTACACAGTGACATAATGATTTTCTTTTGCCAGTCTCTCCCTTTTTATTTTCTCCTTCCATAATAGAACATACTCTTCCAATATTCTTTTGGGGCAGCTAGTTAGAACAATACATAGAGCACAGGGTCTGTGCTCTGAGTTGAAATCTGGCCTCAGACATTTACTGAATGTCATCGTGGAAAAGTTATTTAACCCTGTCTTCCTTAGTTTCCAGAGCAAAATGAACTGGAGAAAGAAATGGCAGATCATTCTGGTATCTCTGCTGAGAAAACCACAGATGGAGTCATAAACATCAACAATAATAGATTTTTGACTACAGAAGGTCTGAGTAGCAGAGACCATTAGTAATAATAATAATAATAAATAGCTTTAAGTTTTTATATAATGCTTTAAGTTTTTCAGTGATGAAAGGGACCTTAGAACAGAGAATATCAGAGGTGGAAAGAGAGCCTGGAGCACAAAATGCCAGAGCTGACAGAAAGCACGGAACATAGGACATCATACATACTATCATAGATTTAAAGCTAGAAGAGACAGCTTGGGACATGTAGGCCAAACCCTTCAGGATATAGGTGAGGAATAGAGAGTTTAATTGATTTGCCCAAGATCACACAGGTCGGTTGGTGGCAGAGCCAAGATGGCAGCTCCAAAGGCCTCAGCACACAGAAAGTTAGAATTGGAAGTGACCTGAAAGCTCCTAATTCATTCCTGTCATTTAAAAATGAAGTAGCACAGGCCTGGGGGGGAGGGGAGAAGTGATTTGTCCAAGGCTATAGAGGTAGTAAGACTGAAGTTAGCCCTTTTTGTCACCTATTTGTTGGTCTAGGGCCCTTTCCACAAAGATTTGCCAGACATACTCTCATTAGTCACCTCACCCCTCACTTCCCAACACTGTGAAACTGGGGAGGTAATTATCCCTATTTTAAAGAAAAGGAAACTGAGCCCTAATATAAGAGGATTTGCCCAAAAGTCACACCGTCACCTCCAAGGTCTCTATGGGAGAAGCCAGATTAAAAGCAGGAAGGTATTCAAGGGATTAGAGGGCCAATGAGGAAGGGAATGAATCTGATTAGTCCAACCTCATTATTTGTAGAGGAGAAAATTTAGGACCAGAGAAAGAGGTGACACATCCCACATCACAAGAGTTATGAAAACAGGGATGAAGTTTCAAATCCAGGTCCTCTGACTCCAAACTGATTCCCTCTCCCTCCACCACTGTGTTCTCAGGCACTCATCTGACTCTGTTTTCCTTTTCAGGAGGCGTCTCTTTGACTCCCAAGGACCCACGCTGGGTGGGTGCCTGGTGGCTGGGATTCTTGATCGCTGCTGGTGCTGTGATCTTGACAGCTCTCCCTTATTTCTTCTTTCCCCGGGACATGCCAAAGGAGCAACAGGAGCTTAGTTTCAGGAAACGGATCTTACCTTCATTGGATGATAAAGTAAGGAGCGTGGTGCTAAGGATACTAACCCCATGCATCTCTTCTTTTCCTATGTGTAAGGTCCTCTTTTATTTTCTTTAAATTTACAAATTTTTTTCAATAGTATTTTATTTTCCAAATACATGTACAGATAGTTTTCAACATTCATTTTTGTAAGACTTTTGTGTTTCAGATTTTTCTCCCTCCTTCCCTTAACTACTCCCCCCCCAACTCAAGACACCAAGCAATCTGATATACGTTAGATATGTTCATTTCCTTTAAATGTGTTTTCATATTTGTCCTGTTGTACAAGAAAAGCCAGACCAAAAGGGAAAAAAACATTGGTAACAAACAAATAAACAAAAGGTGAAAATACTAAGCCTCAATCCACATTTAGTCTCCATAGTTCTCTCGCTGGATGCACATGGCATTTTCCATCCCTAGTCTATTGGAATTGACATACCTATGCCACAACTTATTCAATCACTTCCCAATTGATAGGCATCTACTCAATTTCCAGTTCCTTATCAGCAAGGTCCTCTTTCAAGTTCAGAATTCTGAGAGAGAGAGAGAGAGAGAGAGAGAGAGAGAGAGAGAGAGAGAGAGAGAGAGAGACAGAGACAGAGACAGAGACAGAGAGAGAGAGAGAGAGAGAGAGAGAGAGAGAGAGAGAGAGAACGAGGGAGGGAGGGAGAGAGAGAGACAGAGAGAGAGACAGAGAGAGAGAGAGAGAGAGAGAGAGAGAGAGAGAGAGAGAGAGAGAGATGGAGAGGAAGAGAAGAGAGAGGAGAGAGGGGGGGGGGAGGGAGGAAGAGAGAGAGAGAGAGATCATTTTTGTTATTCATGAAATTCTGTAAAGGAAAACAGAGGGCTATTAGAGACAAAGCTCAGTGCCTGCTCCTCACCAACTCCCACTTCCAATTAATTATATTTCCCTGGGATCTGACAATGCTTGAGAACTTACTTCCACTGGGCTTTTGGTATATGTGACATAATGTTCTTTGGAAATGGGGCAGGGTTATGTTTAATGAAGACTCAATCCCAACATTCAGAGAGCTGTCCTATCAGATTTATGTCACATGTCATAGCCCCATTGCAGAGGGGATCATAGGGTCATAGGGTTATAATTTATGGGGATCTTTGAAATCATCTAGACCGGAGATGTCCAACTTATGGTCCACACTTCAGGACTCTGGAGTGAGCCTGAACCAGACAGATTAAAATAAAATAGAAAAATATTAAACAAAATAAGTATAAATACAATGCAACAGAAAACATTAGTTTGAGGTTTTCTAAGTCAATATGCAGGATCCATTTCTATTTCATTCCACTGAAAATCCCTTCCCCTTATTGTATGTGGGGTGGAGTGGAACTGAAAAGCAGAAAGGATAAGTGTCGCACAAGGAAAAGCCTGGAGGAAGAGACACCAGGAATTGCAGTGATCTGCACAAGAAAGCTCTACCTAGGTGAATGAAGAGGGAACAGATAGATCCAAGACATCTTATAGAGACGGAATCAGTGGGTACTGACAAATAATTAAATCTGGGAAAGGGAACAGAGTTGCAAAAATCTCAATAATAATTCTAAAGTTCACAGCTTGGGCAGCTGGTGCTGAGATTAGGAATGGAAGTTTTTCAGAGATAGTAGAATCAGAGTCAATTTCTGAAATGCAAGAAGTAATGAGAAAGAGGAAGAAGGGAAAGGAGCTAATTTTTATGGGGGAAGAACTTGATTTGAGAGGTGAGAGGGAATTTAGATATAACATATTCTTTTTCTGTGTGTCTCTATTGCTAAACAGTGGGGAGAGGGTGCCTAGGGTGGGACAGACTTAGGGGAGGGCATTGGTTTTGGGATAATTCCTCAGACAGATCCTAATTTAGATTGCCCTCCTTCTGACCAACCCACAAGACACTGATGGGGAAAAATAAAAAAAGAACAGCGCTCAACTCCCATTTGTTTAGTTCTTTGATGTGTTGGCCCAGCCCTGAACTCAGCAATTGAGTGGTTAGTATGTTCCTTTGAGACAAGTCCAGCCTTGGATCTATTGCACTTCAGTGGCAGAGCTAGCCCTTGGTAAAGCATGTCAAATTCCTAGGGCTCCAGCTCCTTCTTGGAACTGGTCATGAGGCTCTTGCCCTTCTCTAGTTGATATACTACATTTCCAATTGGATCTCCAAATTACCACTGGAAGGCCCTAAGCTTGCTTTTCTTCCTGGGTTCAGAGACCTACCAGATTCATTTGTGCGTCTCACAATCCCAGGCTCACTGTTGGCCAACTGAGCGGACTGGGGGTGACGAGGAGTATTCTACCCACATTCTAATGTGGTCAGTGGCAAGCAGTCTTCTCCCTCACACCCTAGCTAGGCCCCTTGTTCATTGCTTCTCAGTGAAAAATCTGGCTTATAACTGGAAGGGATTGTAAAGCTGGAAGGTTGAGTTCAACTACTCCTTCCCCATTTAGCAGATGAAAAAACTGAAGCAAAGAAAAGTGAAGTGTTATACAGGATAATACACAATTTAAGTGTCAAAAGAGACATAATCTGGACCAAAGACACCATTTCCAATACTCAAATACGCTATGGAGCCGAAGAACACCAGAAAGCTCACTGGCCTGGACGTTCAGGCATCTGGTGCTTAGTCTTAGCTCTGCCATAGACATGTGACCGGAGGCATGGCTTAGCCCATTCTGGGCTTCTGTTTCCTCATCTGCAAAATATGGAGATGGAAGTAGATGATCTCTAATGTCTCTTCCAGTTTGGACCTTTTAATACTGATCTTTTATTGTTGTTGCTGCTCCGTCATTTGCAGTTATGTCTGACACTTTGTAACCCCATTTGGAGTTTTCTTGGCGAAGATACTGGAGTGGTTGGACATTTCCTTCTCCAACTCATTTTACAGATGAGGAACTGAGGCAAGAAGGTTAAGTGACTTGCCCAGGGTCACCCAGATAGGAAGTGTCTAAGGCTGGATTGGAACTCAGAAAGGTGAGTCTTTCTGATTTGGGAGTCCCCACACTAGGTTCCAGGAGTACTAGTAATACTAGTACTCCCTACCATACCAGCTCATCGTTGAAGCTCATAAACTTGAAAACATCACTCTTCACTGCACCTCCAGCCAGAGCCTTGTTTACGTTGCTACTCTGTCTTACATGACTTAAAGTTTCTGTGGCAATGTTTCTCAAATGCTGTGACTCAGCGTATCTAAAACTCTGAGTCAAAGATTCAAAGATGAGACTGTTTCTTTGCTGCCAACCCTTCCCAGCTCCTGGCTTCATCCTGTTAAGTTTGAAACCCCTGAATGTCCGCAGAGAACATGAAGCTCTGCTCCCAAATCTCTCCTGCAATAAATATTGATGTGGGTGGAATTGTTCCTCTGCTTCGCCTGAGTGCTGACTTGGCTGGCTATGTTTTCATTATCTCCTGCCTGCCCTGGCCCTTCTCCCCTCCCTTCTCCAGCTGCTGATCATGAATCAGATGGATGGCCCTGAGCAGAGCCAGAGAAGGGGATCTGATGGAGTGGGGGCTGGAAACCAGAGAGGTCCCCAGGAGTGAAACTTTCACTTTGGGGGAGCAAAGGGAGGAAGCACAACCTAGAGGAAGATTAGGGCTAGGACTATTAGAGCACAGAGTTTTCAGACTTTAAATTCATAGAAAATAGAGCCAAAGACAGGGAAAGCTAGGTGGTACAGTGGATAAAGCTCCAGGTCTGCCGTTAGGAAGACTCGTCTTCCTGAGTTCAAATCCAGCCTCAGATACTTATTAGCTGTGTAATCCTGAGCAAGTCATTTAATCCCAATTGCCTCAGTTTCTTCACCTATAAAATTATCTAGAGAAGGAAGTGCAAACCACTTGCTTTGCCAAGAAGACCCCAAATGGGGTCCCAAAGGGTCAGTCATAACTGAAATGACACGTGCCAGATGCGGTGTAGGTCAGTGGGGATGCTACGATGAAAATGACCTCTGCCCTCAAGAGTTTATATTCTACTTGGAGAGGAAACAACTTGAACAAAGAAAGTAAATACAAAATCTGTCTAGGAAGAATGCACAAATAATCAAGTGAGTGGAGAGAGGTGGGAACCAGGGAAAGGCTCCTTGTAGGAGGTGACAGCAGCTGGGACCGAGGTGAGAGGAGTATGTTCCAAACCAGGAGGGTGATCTATGCAAAGACCTGTGTGTGGAAAAATGGGAGTATCATGTGTGGGGAAGAACATGTAATACATTTTGATTGGAATGCAGGGAGTTGTGTGCACTCAGTCTGGAAGGAGGTTGAAGCAATATCGTGAAGGGTTTTAAATACCAGACAGTGAATTATTTATCCTAGAAGCAATAGGGAGCCCCTGAAAATGTTTAAGCAGGGAAGTAGCATAATCAGTCCTGTGCCTTAGAAATATCAATTTTACAGCTGTGTGTAGGATGGTCCTAGGCCTGCCTTTCTCAAAATACTGCTCTCATACCTGGCCCTTGTTTCTGCAGCATTTATCTCTGTTTTTGTGCCTTTTCTCAACCTTTGTTCTCTAAGAACTCAAAATCTCAAAACTAGAAAAATCAGAATTTCATAGAAATGAGAAGTGAAGTTCAAAGCAAGGAAATTACCCGAGATTTTTGCAGTGCCTCTCTATTCTGTAAAAGGAAGACATTGGACTAGAAGATCTCTAAGGCAACATTAAGGTTTTATCTTGTCTGTTGATTTAGGCCAGCTTTAAGTCTTAGAGTCTCCTGAGCTACTTCTCTTTCTTGTTCTTAATTATTTTATATTGCTGGATGTGACCCAACCTCCAAAATGGAGGAATTTTAGATGTAGAGGAAGAAGATATTTAGTCCATCCTCTCATCCACTTCAGGAACCGACTTTCCAACCTCCCTGAGAGTTCATCCAGCCTTAGTCATTTCAATCACATCTGACTCTTTTGTGACCCCATTTGGCATTTTTTTGACTGAGATACTGGAACAGTTTGATATTTCTTTCTCCAGCTCATTTTACAGATTAGGAAACTGAGGAAAATAGGTTTAAATGACTTGCCCAGGTCCAACTTTGAGGTTGGATTAGACTCAGGAAGATTCATCTTCCTGACTTCAGGCCCAGTGCTCTATCCATGCACTACCTAGCTAACTACTACTTTGCTATTTCCATTGAAAAACAATTGACAACTTCCCAAAGCAGACGATTCCATTGGGGGACACCTGATTATCAGGATGTTTTTTCTTATGTCTTTCTGAAATTTTACAACACATTAGTCTGAGTTCTGCTGCATGGAGTTACAAAAAAGAACAAGTTTATCTCCTCCTTATTAGTAACAACTCTTCAGATATAGGAAGACAATGGTCATCTATGCCCTAAACCAGAGAATCCTAGAACCTCTGACCTGAAAGAAAATACAGTTATCATTTAACTTAACTTATTCCTTCCACATTATCCTTAGAAAGTACTCATCTAACCTCTGCTTGAATACCATGAAAACTTTAAATGTGGATGTGTGTATGAAAAAATACACATGTATATGTGTGTATATACATATACACACATATACCTATATATTATACACATACACACACATGCATGTATGCACAATACATACCTATACACACACTAGAATGTGGCCAGGGACAGACCACTGATACTCCATTGGAGGCAAATCTTTTCCAGTAACAATGATTTCATCAATGGCTATTTCTTAGGTATTGTCACATAAATAATTCTGTGTCCTCTTCACTGTGTGGTTGATTAATAGACAAAGAAATAGGTAGATAGACCAATAGATACATGGATGGATGGATAGGTAGATGATAAAGCATTTATTAAGTTCTTGCTATGTATCTAGTACTATAACATAATGCTTATCACCAAATGTACAAAAATAACTGAGACACATCCAACCCCTCAAAGATCTTATATTCTATTGGAGGAAGATAACACATACAGGGGCATCTAGAAATGGGGGGAGATGGAAAAAGAGAAGGAAGATGATATCTCCACAGGGGCAGGGATGAAGAAATGGGCCAGAAAGTGTCACAGAGGCTTAGGCCAGGTGAGATAAGGGAAAAACTGTCACCTGTCTAAGTGAGGGAATGAAGAATAGAATCCAAACTTCTAATGAGATAGAAATAGTTGGAGAGTAAGTAAATAGTAAGGGAATGACCAGAAAGCAGCATGGAGATCTGGATTTTAGCAACTATGAGGCTAGTATATGAAACTTTGCTCAATGCTTTGCTGAAATACCCAGTTCTCTTCTCCCAGTTGAACATCAACTAAACTTCACATGAATTAATGAATGAATAAAGCATTTATTAAATGCTTACTATGTGCAAGCCCTTGTACTAAGTATTGGGAAAGCAAATAGAAATCCTATTTTCCAGGAGCTCATTTTCTAATGGGAAAGACAATGTATATGGAAGGTTTCAGCTACAAGTCAGATAGAGTCAGTCCTTAGGGTGAGACATTTCTATGGATAAAATTCTGTGCTTATGATGTTCAGCCATCTGACAGAGCTTAGGATGTTATTGACACGAACTTTCTTTTTGGGGACTTAAGTGGATGTGACCAGACCTTCCACAGGAGAAGCTGCCAGGCTGCATCTCCATAGGGATTGCTTCTCTGGATGATGGCTGTGAGAGTTATGCTGGAAGCAGGACCCATGGCCTGAGGGGGATGGCCACTCCCTGGGCTCTAATGTTTTTCTCCCTGTTGGTGGCAGCTGATCAGCCATTGTTGGATTGGAAGCAGGTCTAGTAGTTTGGGAAAATGCTATTTCCCAGACTCTGGGGCTCAGTGTCCAATGCTATTTCTCCAAGTCTGTGGAGAGATGGAGGCTAAGGTGGTAGTGGTTATTTGAGCTGCCTGGCACATGCTCCTTCCTGCATTTCCTCGGGGTACTCCTGTAGCATAGAATCTTAATTTTAGAAGTGTTTGGGACCTTAGGAGTCATATAATGAAGCCATCTCATTTTACAGAAAGGTCACGTAGCCTCTGGATAAACTCCAGCTTTTTATTATTCTTCCTAAAATGTGGTTCTCAAGGCTAAACACATCATTCCAGATGGGGTCAAATTAGAGCAGAGGACAGTAAGAAAGTCATCTTCCCTGTGCTCTCTAGACTTCTGAAATTACACGTAGCCTAGGATTACCCTGGGGGTTTGGCTTCTATATCAAATAGTTAACTACTCAGGATCCCAAAGGAATAGGAGCCTGGAAAGGGATTCCTGGAATATCATAGACAGATGTTGCACTAATTTACCAAGTCACCTTGAGCATGACACCTTCCCTTTCTGGGCTTTACCTTTCTCATCTGCAATAAAAGATCTCTTTAAAACTCTGATGCTCTCTATATATTTTGTGGTCCCACTCAGCTTCCCAAGACCAACAGTGTATGCTCGTAAGTGCTTTTCAGGTCTGACATTGTGTGTTTTACTTTCCATGGGCCTTTTGGGCCTTAATATTCAGTGTTCTAGGGGTCCGCTAATCTTGGACAATTTATGTTCTAGGATTTTTCACTTACTTCTCCTTATGTCTCGTCTTTGAAATGAGGAAGTATATAAGAAAACATGGTTTTACTCACTCCTGGCCCAGTCCTGCAACTGTCAGCATCATGTCTCTGGAAAGGAAGCACTAACTAACTTCCCTAGCCCTGCTGACTTAGGCAAACTGGGTCCAGATGGGGATCCTGGAAGCCTGGTAGGAGCAATGATGCAATCTTTCCTGTTTCGAGTTCTATTACCAGAATGGATCATTGCACGTTAGAAAAAAAAAAACTGACAAAGGTAGAAGTGACAACCTCAAAGTTGAATCCAATCCAATGCAACAAGCAGTTATTTCGTAACTTCTAGATATAAGGCATTGGGGTCACAAAGATTAAAAAATAATAATAATATAGTTCCTGATGTCAAGGAGTTTATCGTCTGCTGAGAGTATGAGATAAAAGACATTTACAAAGATAAACATGATACAAAGGAGAGAGAGTCAAGCAAAGTGGGGTGCAAAGGAGACTGCTGAGAAATGGGGGGGGGGAATGTGAAGGTGGGAGTTTGGGGTTGAGATTTGCAATAGAAACCGTGGGGAGTGTGACGTAGAATCAACCAGGAATAAATAAAAGGACTACTGAGGACTGCTGATGAAATTAGATGGTTTGAATTTGTAGTGGTCACAAGCCTAAAAGAGTTCATGACTTCCTCTGGCAGAGTTTGTGTTTCAGAGAAAAGTAGCAGAGGAAGCAAAGGGTGCCAGTGATCCAGAACTGAGGGCCTGGACACTTGGAGATTAAGGAGATGAGAGACAAGAGTGTCAGAGTTGAGTTGGGAGCAACCTCGGGGCAGTCCGACCTATACCTGAATAGGAATCCTTTCTGCAGCACACCTGATTCTATGCTGCTGTGATCTATTCATCCAGATGCTCTCTCTGTCACACTTATTTCCCCTGTCCCCACTCCCTTTGGTTCCTGCAATTCCTCATCACTCCCCACCATTTTAATATATAAGGTTACTTTACCCTCTGTATCCTCTCCCCAGACCTTTACTTATCCTATACCTTTTGAATAAGATTAGTCATCCAATATCATATTCCTGTCATAGGTTTCAACCTACGATAAGTAGGTATTTTGATCTCTATAGTCGTGTTTTCTCTTTTTCCATACTTTGTACATTTCTATATAGTTATCTAAGGTCATGTGTTTTTGTTGTTGATTCCTTTTTAAAATTTTGTCTTTTTGAATTTATGGGTATCCATAATGCTATTCCCCCACTACAGTGCAGCTTCTTTTTTATGTTACCTAACTTGATGGTCCTCCATAGCTTATCTTCTCCCTCTGCCCAGTTATATCATCTGTACTTCTTTTTCTCCTCACCAAACATTCTGGAGAAACACATTAGAATGAACCCTCCTTATTAAAGGCAGAAATTTGCTTGCTTGTTAGTCTCATTTGTAACCCCAGCATTCAGCACAGTGCCTAGCACATGGTAAAGGCTTAACAATTGTTCTACTTCTCTCCTCCCCCTTCCATTCTCTCTCTTCCCTATCTCTGCTTCTTCCCCTTTCTCACTCCCTCTCTCCTTCCATCTTCATTGTAATGACCCATTTATTAGCCAGCTAATTTTTGCCAACTCTCATTAGGTGCACTCAACCCCTGGCTAACAGCCTGTCATGCTCATATTTTAGGCTATTGTCCAGAAATACAAACTCATTTTTAGACTCCATTTTCTTAACTAATTGTTTGTCTTTTAAGTTTTTTTTCTCCTCTTCTGAAGCCTTTGCCTTTTATCTAGAGCAGGGATGAAAATGCCATTTTTGTCGAGATTTTGAGTTGCTTACCTGAGACTTTATAATTTGTAGCAATATTTAATAGTTTCAAAGGATCAGAGAGAGTTAGAATTAGAGAATAATTTAAAAATCATCTAATTCAACTCCTTCATTTTTCAAATGAGGATGTTGAGACTCGGGTTAAGTTGCCCATGCTCACACATTATAAATAACAGAACTAGGATTCAAATTTAGATTCTCCTACTCCAAATTCAGCCCCCTTCCTATTGCACAGCAATCATCCAGTTTGTCAAATCTTTTGTGTTTTTGTCATACCCAAGTGCCATGGGAAATGAGTGTGAGATCCAGCACCTTAAAAAAATAAAATAATTCAACGCGGAATAGGCTACTAGGCAGCTATTGTTGCTGTTTGTCCTTCATTCTTGAAGAGAATCAGGACATCAGAGAGGTGATACCATGCTGTCGAGGTGTGAGAAATGAAGTTAAGAAGTCCCCTGACAGCAATGGGATCCCAAAAGAATTTACAAACCCCAAAGAGGTTCAAGGTTTATGGCAAAAATGGATTTATTATGCTAAGAAAACAACTTTCTTAGTGGGCAAATTTCTGGTAGGATTTTTGCAAAAGTCTGGGCACATAGTGGTATGATTTTATGGGGTCTCTTTGGCTCTGAATCAGGAGACTAATCTCCAGATGAATGAGAGACTAATCTTGAACTCTATAAAGGGCCTTGGCCATGCCTCAGGCCGAGATTTCCAATTGAATGAGATGACTTATGTGGGAGTTTCCCTTATGAGTGGGTGGGCCCCTCCCAGAGGATAGGAGGGTTTGAGACTCAGGAGCATCCTTCCCCTAAAGATTACTTTCTGACCCTTCCCTCTCCCCCCAAAGATAAAAGGGGACACAGTTTATATCAATACTAAGCAACTGAATCAGATTAAGTGAGGGAGAACTGGGCAAGATCACCTGCCTTACTTTCTCCCCAAGAATTATCTGGCTCCAGTAGCCAGATATAGATCAGATGGAAGGAAATGCCTTGGATGAAATGGGAAACCTTGACTTTTTTAAACTAAGGTCTTCTACAAGTCTCATTTTGACTGAGCAATACCCATTAAAGCTAGGGATCATTTGAATCTCCTCTTTCCCCCAAGCAATAATAAATAAATAACCAAATAAATGAGTGAATAAATAATCTGGAAGGGGAAGACTGTAATGTTCCGACTAGCTTTGGTCTCAGCAGAATAATAACCGTGAGAATAGTCAGGAATAAAGTCCAAAGTCTTTATTGTCTCCTTTAGTCTCCCAGTCTGAACCAGTTTCCCCCTAGTGCTGGAAGCAGGAGAGCCACCAGGAGCCTGATCAAAGATAGAATGTCTGTGGCTGACTTTGTCCTCAGTTTAAATACCTTATTACAATAGCATCATTACAGCATACTGAATATGTATGAACTAGAGAACCATGACATCACCATGCTAAGTACTAAGTATATGTAAACTAGATAACCATTGTTTCATTAATTCTACTGAGTTAATACCTTGTTTCAAGCATATTTCTTTCAAGCCAGAGTTCTGGCTCTCTACAGAAGACCCTTAGGGTTTCCAGCCAAAGCCAGAAATGACCTGATTTAATCATGACTCAAACAACGACCAAATGAGACTTGGCCTGGGACGTATTAGTGACCAATCAATAGCATGCTAGGCCTGGTTAGGAAGACTCATCTTTTCTCTCTTTTTTTTTGAAAGCTTTTTATATTCCAGGAGCTTTATCAGGAAAACCCCAAATATGGTCATTAGCAGCCAGATATGATTGAAAAACAATTGAAGCACAAAAACTGATAAGACATAATGAATAAAGTGTTTCAGGGGTCAGTTTTCATTCTTCTTTTACCTTCAATAGATCCTTGGGAGCTTCACCTTTTCCCTGTTCTCTTTTGTTAATGATGAGATGGAGGATTGAGGGTAAGAGATCCCCTCTGGTCGAATTCACAAAGCCGAAGTCTGTAGCAAAAGGGGATTTATTTACACTAAGAAGACAGCTTTCTTAGTGGGCAAAATCCTGTTAGGACTTCTGCAAAGATAGGTTGACAAACTCTTGGTTATATTGGACCAATGTTGGCCTGGAGCTGGGGGAAGTTTTAGTCACTCAATACAGGATGTTGATTATGCCCCAGACCAAGATGTCCAATTGAATGAAATTACTTATCCAGGTGTTGCCCTTATAGACAGAAGAGTTTGAGACCCTGAATCACCTTTCTCTCACAGATTCCTTTCCAACCCTTCTCCCCCAAATAAAGGGATACAGTTCACATCATTACTAACCTTCTCTTAACAGTTTATGTTAAGACCTACTTTTTCCTCCTCTTTCAGTTTAAGCCTTTCTCCTTGTCCTCCAGCTTCTCAGACCTTCCAAATTTCCCCTCCTCAAGTGGGATCCCTGGGATCCTTTGCAGCATCCAGATCCTCTGGTGTACATTCAAAACACTTTCCTCTTCTTCTTCACTCAAAGCCTTCTCCTACCCCATCTTACATACACTCTTCTCATATAGGAATCAGAAGCAGAAGGCCAAAGCGAGGTCAAAATTGCACTTGGACCATGGTTTAACCTTTTAAAAGTTCCTTTATTCTGCCAATCTTTTGTGAAATTGAGATAGCAATCCCTGAAGCTCCTAATATAAGGAAAGGGGTTGTCTTTTACAAATTTTGCAGTTTGTTGTTTAATTATTTCAGTCATGTTGGACTTCTCATGACCCTTTTTGGAGTTTTCTTGGCAAAGATGCTTGAGCGGTTGGCCATTTCCTTCTCTAACTCATTTGCAATAAGGAAATTGAGGCAAGCAGGATTAAATGACTTGCTTAGGGTCACACAACTAGGAAGTGTCTGAGAGGGGATTTGAACTCAGGAAAATGAATCTTTCTGACTCCAGGCCCAATAATCTGCCCACTAACTGCCCCAAGTGGCCTATTCCAGGTTGAATTATTTTGTTTTTTCAGGTGCTGGATATTAATTTGAATTATCCCATCTTTGTCCTGGTTTGGGTGCAAGGGTAGTTGAACATTTGCCCTGCTATCAGAAGGCTTTCTGATAGGATGAGCATAGGTCTGAATCATATACTGAACAAATGATCCTTTTCCAGTACACTCACGTGACGAAATTCCAAATGAAGAGGTTAGTGTTCTGGAACAGATCTAAAGATATGCTGTAACCTGCTCTAACTAGCTTAGGAGAGCTCATTGTTAAATTTCCAGTTATGATTTGATTTATTATTTTGCTGACTGCCTAAACTTAAGAAAGTATTACTAATGAAAATTAAACTTAAAACTAAAACCCCCATCACCCCAGCCCTAGTTGTTAAACATTTGGCAACACACCCCTGTATTTTTCTTTAGATACTGCTTAGTAGGAGTGCAGTAGAAGATTCAGGGATTGAACCATCACCAGTCTTGAAGCCTGATGACTAATAATAATAATAACTGGCATTTATATAGCACTTTACAACTTCAAAGTGCTTCCATCATTTTCTCATTTGAACCTCACAACATCCCTGAAAAGGGTCATTCTCTGATGACAGTTATATGGTCCTGGCTTATTGAGAATAGTGATGTAACAATCAGCGTCTTAATGATGGCAATGGGTGGTGAATTACTATATCTATCTTAGAATGAAAATATGCAGATAATGACAAGTCTGCTGCCGGGTGTTTTCACTTTCCCATTTGCACCATCGCCTTCATTCCCTCATGTTCCATTCCCTTTTGACACATAGCCAGCCAGCCCCTAGGTGGAGAGGGCTGAAGGAAAAATACCCAGCACTCCACTGACCATCACTTTGTACTTCTTTATAGGAAGAAAACTCTCTCATCAAGCAGAAAACAGGTAACTTCCCAGACAAAGAGAAGGATGAAGCGGCCCAGATCGCTCCAGACCTGACTGTGATACAGTTCATCAAAAGTAAGTGTCCCTTTTGCCTAGCAGGGATCAGTCAGATGTAGGTATGAGTTCTGGCAAAGGGAAAGGGAGATAATTGGACAACCCAGAAGGGCAGGATGGCGAGAGATGGGGAGGGAATACAGTCACAAAAAACAAAGAACAAATGGACAATTACCAGTCAAACCATTGATCTTAAAATCTTTTTCGGAGTAGTGGCTCCCAACCTTTTCTGATATGAGACTCCATTTAGAAAACCAAATATTCGGCAGAGCTCCAAATGGTAAGAGTGGTTCTCCTGGAACATCCAGTGATCACAAAAATTCATGATGATATAAAGCCATCCTTTGGAAAGAACTGTTCTTTTATCTTCCTCACAAGAACATCAAGATATCTTTTTAAAAGAGTAATACACAAAAGTAACATGTTGAATTTATTGCATACTTCTTTTGTAAAGAAACATATATAAAGGAGATTTATGATTTCACATACAACCCTCTTTTTCTATTCTATTTTGTAAGTGGAAATGTTTCTTTCTCTCTCTTTCTTTCTGTCCATTGTCTTTTTCTATCTGTCTCTTCCTCTTGAAATTCATCATTTTATCCACTGTACAATGCTGCCTCCAAACTGGAAGAATCACTTGTACCATGAATCACCAGAAGTGAGTAGTAATAATTCAATTAGACAAGACTTTTGTGGTCCAGTAATAATAATAATAATAATAATAATAATAATAATAATAATAACTAACTTTGATATAATGTCTGTTATGTGCCAAGCACCATGCTAAGTTCATTTAATAATTATTTTCTCATTTGATCCTCACAACAATCCTGGGAGGTAGATGCTAATATTACTTCCACTTTACATATAAAGAAACTGAGTCAAGCAGAAGTTAGCTTGCCCAGGGTCACCTACTAGGAAGTGTCTGAGCCTGGGTTTGGACTCAGAATTTCCTAACTCCGGAGCTCTATCTACTATATCCTGGGAAATAAGAAATAAAACTTTTAAACAGTGATAAACATATGTGTAAGACACAATGATGTTTGCTTATTTGTTATTTTGTGGACCCTTTGTAATAACTACCTGACCTCCAAGGGTTCATGTCCTATATCTTTGCCTCTTCCCTCTTCCTGATCCTCCATATCCAGTACATTGCAAAGTCCTATCTATTTGACTTCCATAATATCTCTCAAATCTCTCTTCTCATTTGTGCTGCTGCTGTTGTATCTGGACTACTGTTATAGGTCCCCCCTAGTCTCTCTGCCTCCAAGGTCTCTGTTTTTTAAAACAGTTTTCAGACTGCTGCCAAAATAATCTTTCTGTGGCACAGATCTAAATATTTACATTCTCCCACTCATAAAACATTCACTGCCTTCTTATTGCCCCAATGATAAGATGCAGGCTGTTGATAACCTGTTGCTTCATTGAATGGAGAGTTAGCTACTCACAGCACAGTCTTGTGCTAGGCTCTGTGAAGAATATAAAGGAAAATAGTAAGGCAAGGTGGTATAATGAAAAGAGATAGCAGACTGAGGTTCTAGTTCTTCCTTAGCCAATAACTTGCCCTAAGAACTTGGCAAGTCATTTTCCTTTTTTGGGCCATTAGTTTCTTCCCATGTAAGTGAGAAAGCTGGGTTAGATAGAGGTTATTAGGGCCCTTCCAGCTCTCTGATATTCTTTGTTGTAGGGTTTAACTAGATACCAAGAAGATCCTTTTAGCTTTGACATTTTATGGTTTGTATTGGTTTTAAGGCTTTCTCAAGTACTGATCTTCTGTGTTCTAAAGCCATACTCAGTTCAGACATCATGTTATTTATTCTGTTTCCTCCCAACTCTTATATCATATGTGTTCTATTCTAAGTCCCCTTCTGCTCTGAGATTCTCTCTCTCTCTCTCTCTCTCTCTCTCTCTCTCTCTCTCTCTCTCTCTCTCTCTCTCTCTCTCTCTCTTTATATATATATATATATATATATATATATATATATATATATATATATATGTATATAATGTGTGTATGTATATATATATATATCTGTAGATAGATATAGATATGTATATTACATACAAATATATAGATAGTATGTGTATATATGAATGCATGTATATGTATACGTATGTATTTTGGAATTCTTGACTTCAGGTGGCTCCCAGTTTGGAAGCAGTCAAAACTCAGACATAAGAAACCACTAGAGGCTAGCTGCAAACAGCCCTGGGTTGTATATATGTTGAAAGATGGTATTATGTAGGTGATACAGTAGAGTGTTTAATTCTACTATAGTCAATTCTCAGGAAGACCTCAGATACTTCCTACTCAGCTTATTCATCTATAAAATAGGAATAAGAATTGCATCCCTTATAGAATTATTGTGAGGGCCATATGAAATAACTCTCTCTATGAATCTTAATGTGCTGTGTAAATACCATCAGATGGATGACTCTGGGGTTACATGTGGGATTGTGCCTGGAAACAAGAGGATGCATTACTTGACCTTGGAGACCTAGGAATCTTGATGACCAGAAGGAATGATTACTTTGAAACATTCACACGCCTATTAATCACAACAGAGGCAAAAAAGCAGAGCAACTTAGCTAGGATCAGTGACTGAAAATGGCCCTTTGAGCCATTGCCTTCACCCACATTGTGTTTTGTGGTTTCTCTGCAAGTCATGGAGGCCAAAGTATCCCTGACCACAAGGTCTTTTGACCAGTGGACCAATGTTAGTTCTGACTCCAGGCTTCAGCCGAGTTTCAGGAGCCTTGGGTACTCCATCCTATGAAGTGGGGAGATAGATGGAAGAAGA
Organism: Sminthopsis crassicaudata; assembly: GCF_048593235.1. Lineage (NCBI taxonomy): Eukaryota > Metazoa > Chordata > Mammalia > Dasyuromorphia > Dasyuridae > Sminthopsis > Sminthopsis crassicaudata. The sequence continues at coordinate 512,875,468 of NC_133619.1, forward strand.
CCAGATCCCTGCCTTCAGGCAGCCTCTAGTCTGAAAAAAGCACATAACTGCTCCATTAAGGACTGCTGGTGTGAGGATGAAGCTCCTGACCTCAGCGAGCCCTCAGTCTAGGATGGGGGAACATACAGTCCCTGACCTCAGATATGCTCTAGACTGAGAGGGAAATAGAGGTCCTGAAGCCAGGTAATCTGCATTCTACTTGGGATCTTCTATGCACATACATTTTGTAAGACTGCTTACAGAATAACTGCAATTACAGATTCAAATCTTATAGGGAAGACTGGGCATACAATGAAAAGAGGGGATCTGAACAAGAAAAGGTTAATCTAAAAAGACTTCTTGGAGAAGATGACTGGAAGACTAAGCCAATTGCTTTGTATCAATGGGAAGGACTTAGTTCTGGGTTTTGGGAAACCTGGTTCTGGGCTCAGCTCTGTCACAAGGTCTCTATGCTACTTGAAGCATTTTTAGGCAGCTTGCCTCGTGAACTTGGTTAGGTCATTTCCCTGCTTTGCCTTTAAGGCTCCTTCCCTAGAAGTGAAGGGGTTAGAGTGACTGACACTGGCTAGAAGGCCCCTTCCAGCTTATGTTTTATATTCTATGTGCTAACATTTTACGTGCTAGGGTTTCTTCCTACTCTGACATTGTGTGATATTCTTCCCATGTTTCAGTTACTACATTTGTGAAACAAGAATGTTACAGAAGATCAGTAAGCTCCCTCCCCGTTCTAATGATTTATGATTTTACAGCTAAGGGTGTAGTCCAGGAAGGGACAGAGGGTCAGGGATGAGGAACACTGAGGGGGAATTCCATATTTATCCATCTACTCCATAATAGGAGACTGTTTGTCTTTATTTTCTTGGCTCCATGGGAGACAGCTCCCTGGCCTGACTTCCTGGCTAGTCACCTAGTGTCAAGCCATATGGTCTTCCATTTGGAGTGGTATTCTCTTCTGATGATGGTAATTCAAGGTGGAGGCAATGGGGAACTAGGTCAGGCTCACTTAAAGTCCTTGGCTATGGGGAAAAGGTAACTCTCTCACTCTACCAGCATCCTGTCAATGGTCACAGTTCATATTCCTGCCTTCCTTTGGCGTAGCCTCAAACCATCCCAGCTGCTTCAGCCTTACAGTGTTTCTCTAGAAAACACATTTCCCAGCATAACTCAGTCATTCTCTTCAGAGCTAAACAACCAAGGAATTTTCAAACATAAAGTAAATCTTGTTGTAAACAGAGGCAAGTGCTTCATGTTCTGTCATCTTGGAGTCATGTAATCGCAGAGCTGGAAGGGACTTTGGATTGTAGAGTAAAGGATGTCAAGACTAGGATAATCTTAGAAAATAGGACATAGAATTTTAGCACTGGGTGAAAGAAATCAGTGATGGAGAACAGATTCACCAAATATGGGAAACATAGTGTTCAACAATAGTATTGGAAATTGTATTCAACAAAGCAGTTGACAAAGGTTCTCATACTTTTAGACAAAATGACATGTGGGCTACACAGTAGTAGAGTTAGATGTATTCATAACTGACTGAATTACAAGACCCCAGAAGTAGGTAGAAGACCATAGCTTTAGAACCAGAAAGTATCTTGGAATTCATTTCATTCATTCTCCTCATTTTACAGACGAGGTTCCTAAGGTCAGGAGAGGCTAAAGAATATACTTATGATCATACAGGTAGGAAGTGCCTGGTTGTCCTGACTCTTAACTATTGTATTCTTTCTAGTCTCTAATGAATAGGAAGTAGAGAGAAGACAGAGCAACAGAGATAAGAGAATGAGAGAAAGAGAAAGAAATAGAGAGAGTGAAGGAAACAGAGAGGAGAGGAGGGAAGGTAGGAAGAAAAAGAGTCAGAGAAAAAGGGAGGGAGGAAGCAGGGAAGGAGAGAGAGAAAGAGAGAGAGAGACAAGGAGGAGGAGAGGGAGAGGGAAGGAGACAGACAGAGAGAAGAAGAAGAAAGAGAGAGGAACAGAAGAAAAGAGGGGGGAGAGAAAGAAAGAAGGAGAAGAAGAAAAAGGGAGGGACAGTGAGACACAGAGAGATTTTCTCTGATCTATCTCAAACCCTCAGCCCTGGATGTTCAACATTTTGATGGAGGAGAGGGTTTATGTACAGGTACAAGTTGTATTAAATTACCTTTGAAGTCTCATGCTGCTCTGAGATTCTAATATTCTTAACCATAAAATGTAAAGTATCAGATCTCAAAGGCACAATAGAACAAAAAATTATCAATATGATATCTCCCCCATTAGGCTGTGAACTTCTTGAGAACAGGGATTGCCTTTTGCTTTTCTTTGCATCTTTAGCACTTAGCACTCAGTAGGTGCTTAACAAATGCTTATTGCTTGACTGAGAGTTGGAAGTTAGGATACAGAATTCTATCTAGATTGTGTATCTCCACTGTTATAATACACATTTACTTAGTGGATGAATGTGTGTTCAAAGGTCCCTTTGACCCCTACCATTTTGCTTCATTTTCCAAGATCCCTCCAATTTTGACATTTTTTTCTTTCTTATCCTCCTACTAGATTATAAGGATCATGTCTGATCTAAACGTATCTCTTTGAATGTTCAATATGGTACTGGGGGAAGATAAGTTGGGAAATAGTAATGGATCAATCAAGCTGGAGAAAAAGCCAAGTGCTGAGATAAAGAAATAGGACAGAATAGAACAAAGTGGAATGGAACAGTGATGGGATGGAATGGGATGGATAGGATGGGAGGGGAGGAAAGGAAAGTAAAGAGGGAAGAATATGGGAGGGGATGGGAAGAGCAAAGGGAAGAGAAAAGAAGGAAGGAAATGGGAGGGGAGAAGAGAGAGAAGAAAATAGGAGGGAAAGAAGGAAAGAGCAGTAAGCAGTAAGGGGATGAAATGGGAAGGGATGAGAAGCAGCATGGTCTAGTAGGAAAACAATTGTCTTTGACAGAAGATGAGTTCAAATTTCATCCTAAGTGCTTACTACTTGTATTCCTAAACTTAGCCTCCCTTGGTTCTCCATCTATAAAATAAGAATTTGGGACTAGAAAGATCCTGAAGTCTCTGCCAGCTCTATATCTATAACCTTATGTAAAGAAAAAGGGAAAAAGTCATCCTAAGACTTGGTGCTATTGATTGATAGTTATCATATTTAATGTACACATATATTGTATTTAAGATATACTTTAACATGTTTAACATGTATGAGACTACCTGTCATCTAGGGAAGGGGGTGGGGGGAAGGAAGGGAAAAGTTGGAACAGAAGTGATTGCAAGGGACAATGTTGAAAAACTACCCATGCATATGATCTGTCAATAAAAAGCTATAATAAAAAGACATTTATCATATTTACCTCAAAGAATAGATAAATGGAATTCCTGAATTGGAAAAGAATTAAAACTAGGCACCTTCTAAGGCTGGTTCCAGCTCTAGAATCTAGGATTCTGTGAGCAACTGAGTTTATGATAAGGAAGAACTTAAGGTCCTTGAGAACTTGCCTGATGATTAAGCTAATAAGAAATGGGCTGCCCCAAGATTCAAAGTATTTTTATTGTGGGTCGATTTGGAAATAATTTGCTAAGCTGCCCCATTCACCTACTTCAACAGTGAGATCCCCATCACCATTGGAGAGACCAAAGGGGAGTGTTACAACAGTTAGAAGGTGGACATAGGTGCTTGGTAAGCATCTTCTCAGCCCTGAGCATCATGTAGGAATGGCTCTGACCTGATCCTCTCTTTCTTTGACAGTATTCCCCCAAGTGCTGCTACGGAATCTGCGCCACCCCATCTTCCTCCTGGTGGTCTTGGCCCAGGTCAGCATGTCCTCCATGGTGGCTGGGATGGCCACCTTCCTGCCCAAATTCCTGGAGCGCCAGTTCTCTGTCACCGCTTCCTATGCCAACCTGCTCATTGGCAGTATCAGTATTCCTGGAGCCATCACAGGCATCATAACTGGAGGTGTCCTGGTTCATCGCTTCCATCTGAGCTCCAAACGCTGTGCAATTGTTGGAATAGTAGGAGCCTTTGCCTGCCTGATGCTTGGTCTGCCACTCTTCTTCATGGGCTGCCCTACCCACCATATCGCCAATATCTATGGCCCCAGGTAAGTAAGAGAGACTTCCTTGGCAGAAGCCAGGAGGGTGGTAGTTATCTCTGAAGTAGGAAGTGAGTAGCTCCACAAGATGCTACCTGCCCCCAAAATCTCTTCACTGGTCCCAGCCTTCTACTAGATCCAAAATTTCTCCAATTAGAGAATTCCTTTTGTTATTCAGTCATTTCATTCATGTCTGGCTCTTTGTGACTCCATTTTGGGGTTTTCTTGGCAAAGCACTGGAGTATTTTGCCATTTCCTTCTCTAAGATAATCTCTAGTTTAAGTCACAAAAGAAGGGCTGTTGCCTTCAGAAGACACCTGAAAAGGTACACCAAGAGATAGTAAATGTTTATTGATGCTTCTATAGCATTACAGCAGGGACAAATTAAAGTGAGCTATAACAGATGTTATTCCCCTGATGTCAGACTCTTGCTAGATTGGGAGCTTTGAGGGAGTGGGGGAGGGGGTCCTTATCTGAGAAAGGAAAGAGAGCTTTGGTGATGATGGTGATGGTATTTCTCCTGTCCCTCATCTTATCCAAACAGGGATTGCCATCATTCATATCACAAGAGAGGATTGAAATTCAAATCCATTCTGCTGGTGAAATCTAGTATTCATTCAACCCCCTTCAGACTGAGACCTGGGATTCAAGGTCTCTATGCTTTAACCCACCTTCCAGCCTTGTTTCTGTATGCTCTGCGTTCCAGTCAGGAAGAGTGACTTTTTTGGTCCCCTGTTTTTCCCTCTGCCCCCTATGCATCCCTGTTGCCTTCTGGAGGTTCTGACCTATTTGCCATCACTTATATTATTTTGGGACACTCTCTCACTATGAACCATCTACCTCTTAAAAATATAGCTCATATGTTACTTCTCGATCCCTTGGTCAGTAATGTACTAAACTTTGTATCCCTCTAAAATCCAGCACAGGGCTCCCACATGGAAGGCACTTAATAAATATTAGTTGAATATTATGATTTCTTATACCCTTAATATGCTCTAAGTACTGTTTCTTGTCTTTTAAGGGCAGGCTTTCTGGGTTTTATGAAGTGATTGTTCAGTGATATGAATAATAGCAGTGTATTCTCACTCTCAAAGAGAAGGCGATATATGCACAAATAATTGTTAGCTTAGAATTAATGGGACTTGGTAACTGAGAGAGAGGTGGGAGAGGGAGAAAACACCCAACCCCAAGATTTCATATATGGGCCATCTGTAAATGCCGTAGGCAGAAATGAGAGAAAGAAGATGAACTATTAGAATATAAAACATGTCACAAGTAGAAAGGGCATTAGATAGCTCTGCCTCCCACCTTCTACAAGAAGCCTTTCCTGATCCTCCTTAATTTTAGCATCTCTCCCCTGAGATTATTTCCAATTTATCCTGAATGTATCTTGTTTGCATGTGACACCCCTTTCCCCTTAGACTGAGCCATCTTGAGAGCAGGAACTATTTGGGGCATTTTTTTTTATCCTCAGCACTTGGCACAGATCCTTGAACATAGTAGGTTTTTAAATGCTTGTTGATTGACTGTCAATGAGGAAGCCATAGGTTAATGGGAGTTTGGAGGCCTTCCTCGCTTCAGCTCCACTTTGAGCTGTGAAATCTCCACAGAAGCTCCCCACTTAGGGAAGAAACAAAGCTTTTGTATAGCTTTGTAAAGCAGCCTAGTGTTCTATATTTGAGGATCACATCAGGATACTAATTCAATCCTCTCTCTCATCATATCAGTGAGAAGTAGGATTGTAAAGATCTTGGACCAGATCATGCTAAGAAGCTCTTGTTCCTGGGGGAATAGCCAGAGATCAGTCCCCTCCCTACCTGCCTTCTGTTTAACCATAGAGGAACAAGTTGTCCTTTCACTTTCACCATTTCCAGTCAGTTTAATTCTCTGTAACCTCCCCTCCAGCCATCCTCTCCTCCTGCACACCCTTCCCCCTACTACTTTGTCTCTGGTCTTTCCTCTTAGGCCCTTGAAAACTGTTGAGTCAGCTGCTAAAGTTAACATTCCTATCTTCTCCAGAAAGATTCCATGTCTCTTAGAGGCCCTTCTTTTTGTCTCAGATTTGGCTCTGATATCAGAACAGAATTTCCCAAACATCCCTGACCTTGGTCATAGAATTAAGGAATGCCAAAACTTAAAACAAAAACCTTGGAACACAGAACATAAGAGCAGCAAGAAGCCTTAGCACATAGAATATAAGAGCTAACAGGGACCTTAGAATATAGAATATAAAATCTCAGAGTTGAAAGAACTCCTTGAACATAGTTTCAGAAGAGCATGAAATGTTAGAACATATAAAGTAAGCTGTTAGAACCCATCCCCATCTTTCCTCCTTGAGTGTGCCCCTAACCAAGAGTTTGGAACTCTCATAAAAATAGAAATACTGTTGTTCAGTTTCAGTTGTATCTAGCTTGTTGTGACCCTATTTGGAGTTTTCTTGACAGAGATAATGGAATGTTTTGCCATTTCCTTCTCCAGCTTATTTTATGATGAGGAAACTGAGGCAAACAGGGTTAAGTGACTTGCGAAGGGTGACATAGCTACTTAAGTGTCTGAGACCAAATTTAAACTCAGATCTTCTCGACTTCAGGTCCAGCATTCCATCCACTGTGCCATTGAGCTGCCCAAAATATTGTTGTTGTTTGTCCTTGTTCTTGAAGAGAGCTATGGCATGAGGGAAGTTTTGCCATGACTTGCAAATAAATTGGATTTAGGTAAGGGAAGGCTGTGCAAGGTCATCCGCCTCAGTTTCTCCTTTGGAGCCATCTGTGTTCAGTTGGATATAGATCAGGATGACTGGAGATGCAGTAGGAGAGTTAGGCTTTTCTAAACTAAGGTTTTTTTTCTGGTCTCAGTGTGACTGAGGCAACACCCAAACAGTGATTAAGGCTAGGTAAAAAATTAGGAAAAGAATGGCCTCTCTTACCTGCTGAAAAAAAAAATTTAGTCTGGGAGGGGAAGATCTCAGCATTTCTGGCCAAAATAGAAACAATTGCTATGTACACTCACTCTGAGCTGTGACTTTGCATAGCTGATCCTCATTTATTCAATTTATTCCCTTTCTGCAATCCTCCAAGAAAACCTTCCCTCTCTAATTGGCCCCTGATGGGGTTCTCCCTTCCCTATCTTTCACAGAAAATGTCCCTCCTGCAAATAAAGATATTGTTACACTTCCTCCCTGAATCCATTGGTGCAAAAGCTGGAAATGTTAATTTATCCAAATGTGTTGATGGACTGACTGTGATACCTATTCTCCAGCACTTCCTGGGATGTGTCAGATTCCTCCCATGCCTTGGGGATATCCTGGATTCTGCATATCACTAGGGACCACCACCATTTCTAGGATGATGTATGTGATCATGGATCAGAGAATTTAGGATTTTAAAAATACTTCAGAGATCATGTAGTCTAAGCCTCTCATTTTTTCAGAGGAGGAAACTGAGGCACAAAGAAGGGATGAAATTTAATTACCTAGATTCATAGGGAGCATTGCCAAGATAAAACCCTCATTCCTTCAGCCCCAAAGCCAGTTTCCCACATTTCATTCTCTGCCTCTCTCATTGGAAGACCTGAGCCTTGGCCCTGCTTTTGAAAACTCTGGCAAAGATTTCTCTGGAAAACTCCCCTTCCTTGGGCAGCATCCCCTTGTCCAGTGCCACCTGGCTCTGGTCCCACCCACATAGAAAGTGGCAGCCAGTTTTTCCAGCTTCTGCCCCTCATCTCTTGTGTCAGACACGCCAAGACAGTTTTAGGCACATCAACAGTTTTTGTTTTGTTTCTTTTTTTTAATAAGAGAAAGAAGGCTTCGTGCCAGGATTTCTGTTCTCTGCCTTTCCCACTCCCTCTCCTGTAGGAATGTCATAACAACAGGGTGGCAGCAACTCACCTCCCTTTTGACCCCACCTGGTTTGCTCCTATCTGCCCTCCGAGGACAAGTGACCTGGAAAGACAAAAGACACTGAATCTGGAGACCAGACTCAGGGTTTAACATTCAGATGTCTGCTTCTTCTCTGTGTGACTTTGGACAAACCTCTCTAAACCTCCATTTTCTTGTCTGGAAAATGGGGCATACTGAAACCTACCTGGCGCTCTTCAGAGAATCACTGTACTTTGTAAACTTTGAGGTTCTGTAGGAATCAGAAACTCAGAACTGGGAATAACAGAGAGTTGCTGTGGCTTGCTCCAATTGTTAGACATCTGGTCAGATTCACTGCCCACTCAACCGGCTTGCTTCCTCAACCAGCCCCTGGGATACCTTCACCCTAAGGTCCTACCGTCACTGTGCTCCTCCCCTTCCCTGCCTGGCTTGGGGACCTATAACCTCCATCAGCATGGAGATGGAACAGGTGAGAAGAGGATAGCATCAAAGACAGCCCTCAGCAGCTGCTCTCTTCAGTCTCTCCCTTCCTCTTCTCTCCCTTTCCACTGTTCCTTCTAGCACTCTCATCTATTGGTAACCGATTCCCCTTTCATCTCGCACCCCTTCCACCTTCTTATGCTCACTGAAGCCCCCACATTCTTGGCTGCCTCTCCAAAGTTAGCTGCTCTTTCATTTTCAAACCCTGACATGAAGCCAGTTGGAGGAGCTGGCAAAAGCCTTGCTTGCTGTTTCAGATTCTCCCACCGTCATCAACAGTCAGCAATCCCTCTAAATCTCTCCTCCTCTAAAGCTGTCTCTGTTATGTCTTGGGATCTTGTTGCCATTGCCTTGAACCCTCAGATCACCCCTTCTCTTCCTCAACAAGTTTAGCAGCCGGCTCATGGGTTTCTCCAGTCCAGCCTCTACCTTCTTCGGATGTCCCGGTGTCCCAGTTCCTCAACATCCTCAAGTCCCATGCCCTCTGTCAGTATTCTACCCCCACCTAGGAATGACATCTTTAGTCCCAACCTCCCAATTTGGCTTAACTGCATTTGCCAGAATTCCAAGTTATAGTGATCATTATCATCAATCATTGTTGATCATTCATTATCACCCAAATCATCATCATCTCAGCTTCCTGTATTGGATACTTGCCCCCCTCCCTTTATCACCCCACAGACCACTAGCTATTTTGGTGAGTCTGGCTTTCCCAACCTGGCTTCCACCTACCCTTCATCCCAAACTCTTCAAGTTCCTCCGAATTTCTGAGAGTTTCAGAGTTGAAAGGCATCATGGGAACCCAATTAACCCCCACCTTTACAATCTCTCCAACAGCAGTCATTCACCTGGCCAGTACTTAAATACTTTCAATGATGGGGAACTCAATAATTAATGAGGTAGCCTATTGTAGTTTTGTACTATTCTGATTATTAGGAAACATGCTTCTCTTGAAGCAGAATCTGCTTCTCTGTAACTTCTATTCACAGTTCCACAGTTCTGTTCTGTGGAACCAAAAAGAACAAGTATAATCAGTCTTCAAATCATGACTGCTTTTTAGGTATTTCAATACCAGATCTTGAGCCCATTTGAGACAAAAATTAACTGTCCCTTCTACCTCCTCCTCTGCTTCCTCTTTCTTGTCCTTCTTTGTCTCCTCTCCCTCATTCTTCTCCTCCCTTCCCTACATTCAGGAGCATAAGGACTAGCCTATAACAGGCTCCCATGACAGGAAGTTCAAAACTTTAAGAAGGTGCTTAGCCTGTTGTGAGATAGCTCTAAATATTCCTTAAGTGGAATAGAAATCTGCCACCTTACATTTCTGTTTCTTTGATACTTGTATTTCTTTTTTTTCCCCTAAGGCAATTGCAGTTAAGTAACTTGCCCAGGGTTCCACATCCAGAAAGTGTTAAGTGTCTGAGGTCAGATTTGAACTCGGGGCCTCCTAACTTTGAGGTGATACTCTAGCCACCACACCAGAGAGCTGTATTCCTTAGCTGTCTTCTTGCCATCCCCACAGCTTCCTCCCACCCTCATTATGATACAGATTCCCCAATGTCCTATATACTCCTCCTTTCTCTTCTGTCTGATCTCCTCCAGGAAGCTTTGTCTGATTAACCTCACTAGTTTTACTTATTCTCTCATTGGACATTCCTTCAGAGTTTACAGGTTATTTATGTTGTATTTCTTAATTTTTTTCTGTTTTATGGCCATGTCCTGAGTACAATTCTTATCTCTTTTTCAGAGTCTGGACTCAAACCAGGAATTCACTGAGGGACTGTTTCTTACCAATTCTTAGACTCAGAGCTTCTTCAGGGCAGAATCTTATCATCTCTTATTAGGGTCCTTCTGAGGACAGACATGATGTCTGTCTTTCAGACCAGGGGCTCTCTGAGGGAAGGGGCTATGCCTTTCACCTTAAGCCAGAGATTCTTTAAAGACCTCTTTCCTTCTCCCTCCACTGCTCCTTTTAGCACCCATTCTAGAACTTTGCTGCAAAGGCCTCACCAGGACCTCCAGTACACACTCTCATCATGCCTCATGATGGTTCCCTCAAGAAGTCAGGAGATCTGAGTGTTAGTCAAACCTCAGCTCAGTTCAACAAGTATAAGCATTTCTTCTATGTCTTCTGTGTCTATCTCTTCTATTATTATTCATATATTCTCTCTGCTTCACTCTAAGAGACAATGGGTTTTAGATATAGTGGAAGGAGTGCTTGGCTTAAAGTCAGGAGAGATTGGTGTTCAGTTCCTATATTTGACATTAACTAAGCTGTGTGACCTTGGATTAGTCAAACAAGCTCTTCAAGCCTCAGTTTCCTTACCTGTAAAACAGAGAGAATATATTAAGTTGTGCACCCAAACGCTGTGATTATCCAATGAGATCATGTTTGCAAAGTACTTTGCAAATCTTAAAGCCCCTTATAAATATCACTTGCTTAATTATCATCACCTGAGTTTCCTTCTAGCTCTGATCAGGGGCAAAGGGTCTCAGGGCTTCATTGCTTCATCTGTAAAAGTCCTAGAGAAATCTGTATCTGAGAAAGTTCCTGCAGCTATGCTGGTTTGAGCTGCAGATAAACTGACCCCAGGTCAGTATATCTAGTATGTACCATCTAAGTAAGGAGTAATTTTCAATTACAAAACTTAGCAAAGATTTGTTTTGATGGTGGCTGTGCAAAAAGATTCAATAGCACATCAAGGATTCAAAATTATTTATGAAATGATGATACCTTCCCCAGATACAAGGCTACTCTGATTGATTCCTAAACGTTATCTTTAGCTAAATGTTTCATCTCTCTCAGCTCCAAACTAGGGGACTCTATAAGACTCTTTACTAAGAATTTGGCAGAATACAATGCCATTATCAATAATATTATTCTTATTCTCTCCCCATTTTTTATAATTAAGACTAGAAAAAGTATCTGAATTTCTGAGGTTATTGCTCTTTGGGAAATATTATTGGTATGGAAAAGATAGAAAACTTTGGAGGAACACTTATCATGGGAGGAAGAGCTGATCATGTGACATTGCTTTTTTTCCAGTACTTTTCCTGAAAATGAGGAATTCCCAAACTGTACCCAGCTGTGTTCCTGCTCCAAGAGTGATTTCAACCCTGTGTGTGACACCAGGAGCCACACTGAGTATATTACTCCCTGTCAGGCTGGCTGCACAGGGTTTCAAAGGGGTCCAGTTCCAGGTCAAGACTCTGTGAGTTTCCTTTAATGATCCCCCCTTCTCCCTCTCTCTTCTAATAGCTGAGGGGCAAGGGAGGGACAGAGAAAATATTGTTCCTTCACAGATTCTAGAGTTGGGAAAGGCCCTAGAGTTCACCTAATCTACCACGTAGCCAAACAAGACTCCTTCCTACAGACAAACAAGTACACAGTCAACATTTTCTTGAAGATCTCCAGTCCTGGGGACCTCACTAACACCTGAGGTGGCCCACTTCACTATAGACCAGCTGTCATTTTTCATGCTATTTCTAAGATTAAAGTTGATCCTATTTCCGGCAATTTTACACCAGGTTCTGCCTTCTAAAACAAGATTGAAGAAATCTAATTTTGCTTCCATATTTGAGATCTTCAAATACCTGCCAACAGCTATCATGTTCCCCTAAGTTTTCTCTTCTTTAAGTTAATTATCCTAATTTGTTTTAGTTAAGTTATGTATGATGATCAGAGCTGAGGTAAGAAGAGAGTGACCAAGGCTTGCTGGCATGTACTCTGAAGGTCCTTTGCCATCCCTGTTGTCTTCAAAAACGTTTATTTCAAAAATGTATATTTATTGGCATCCTTTTTGGGCTCCAGAGCTGAACATAGCATGCAGGTCTGGCCAGCCACAGCAGAAGACACCCCCTACTTAGCACAGGCCACTCTGGCCTTTAAGACAATCTGAGACCTCCTCAACTTTGTAGCTTCCATTTAACTGCAGACTTTCCATCAAACTTGCCATCCATTAAAACTCTCAGCTGTTTTTAGACTAATGCTGGCTAGCCAGGTCTCCCCCATCTTGTATATATCAAGTTAGTTTTCCAAACATAAGTATATGACTTTAGAGGTAACTCTATTGCATTTTATCTCATTATTTCTTCTTCTTTGTTTTTAATTTGGTGAGGCGATTGGAGTTAAGTGACTTGTCTAGGATCACAGAGCTAGTAAGTGAGGCTGAATTTGAACTCAGGTCTTCCTGTCTTCGGGGATGCACTGAACCATCTAGCTGCCTCATTGTATTACTTCTGACCCAACTTTCTGGCTCTTTGAGAGCTGTTTGGATCCTTAATCTGCCACTTAGTGTTAGATGTCCCTTCCCCAGCAATGACTGTGTCATCTGAAAGTCGAATAAGTATGCCTTCTCTGCCTATATCCAAGTCATTGATAAAAATGTTAAACAGCACAGGGGCAACTACTGATCCCTGAGGAACTCCACTAGAGACCTCCTAAGCCAAGTTGTCATGGAACTGTCAGTGACTACTCTTTGAAAGCAGTCATTGAAGCCATTCTAAATCCACCTAATTGTGTTATTCTGTAGCCAAAGTCTCCCCATTTTCTCCACAAGGATAACTTAAGACGCTTTGCTCAACATTGTACTAAAATTTATGTAAATTATATCTATGACATCCCCGGATAACTCAGTCAAAGAAAGAAAGGAAAAAAAAAAGGAAATGGGGTTAATCTGGCATGATCCATTATAATAAAATTCTTTGGGATCTAGAGAACTAGTAAACATCCTTTTCATATAAATACATTGTAGAAATTTTCCATGAATTAAAGTCAAACTGATTGGTCTAGGGGCAGCTAGGTGGCACAGTGGATAGAGCACCAGCCCTGAAGTCAAGAGGATCTGGAACTGGTCTCAGATACTTAACACTTCCTAGCTGTGTGACCCTGGGCAAGTCACTTAACCCCAACTGCCTCAGCAAAAAATAAAATATAAATTAAAAATAAATTTTAAAAACTACTTGGTCTATAGTTTACAGACTCTGTTCACTTCCTTTTTAAAAATTGGCAGTATTTTTTTTTTCTTCTTTGGTCATAGAGTTTGGTCTTTATTTAGTCTTGCCACTTGTGAAAAATAAGTCCACCTTGAATCCCAGTGTGCCATAGCTATCTAAGAAGCTAATGCAGTTAAGATGTTAAATAAAGTCAATAATCATTTATTAACTTCTACTATGCTAGGCACTGTGCTAAGTCCTGGAGATACAAAGAATGGAAAAGACAGCTCTGTCCTCAAGGAGCTCATGATTTAATAGTTAAGTGATTTGTCCAGAATTACACAGCAATTAAGTCTGGGAACAGATCCAAGTGAAAGAATCTTTGCATTCTACCATAATTATTTTACATATTCAAAATTTATATTTATATTAAAATATTCAAAATAGTATAAATAAATAAGAATAAATAAATAAGAAGTTATTCTAAAAAACCTCTAGGAGGCACTGTGATAAACTAGGGCACTGCCTCAGTGGTTTTTAGCTACATAATATCTGAATCTTGAGGCAACATGTTACAATTGAAAAACTATTGACTTTAGTGTCAGAAGACTGGTCCAAATCCAGCCTCTGACGCCTACATGAGCAAGTCATGTGAATTCTTTGACCTCAACTTCCTCAACTGTAACATAAGAGAAGCTGGACTAGACATGCTCAAAAATGGTTAAATTAGATTGAACTAGATGGGGCCCCCTGGCTTTAGCCTCTAGAATATCTTCCTGTTGTGGAGACATTGTACTGAAACAGTGTAAGATTAAAATATACTGTTGCAGTGTTCTGACCAAGAATAATAGAATATATCTGTGTTTACAGAGAGAGTTAAGAGTTTGCTGAGGATGTTTCAGAATAGTCAGAAATTGACTGTAATTGGTTCCCATACTGTCCAACCCAGGAGGGGTCACTCCAGATTTATCTTCAAGAGAATATCCAAGAGTAGGGAGAGCCTGGAGACATCATCTAGTCCAGGGATTATTCATCTGTGTGTGTGTGTGTGTGTGTGTGTGTGTGTGTGTGTGTGTGTGTGTGTTTATCAACCTCTTCAGCAGTCTGGTGGGGAAGAAAGAAGGGGGAAGAGAGAAAGAAGGAGAGAGAAAAGGGAGGGAGGGAAGAAGAGAGGAAAGAGGGAGGGAGAGAATGGAGTGAGGAGAGAAGGGAGATATGGGGGAAGATGGGAGAGAGAGAGGAAAGAATGGGAGAAAGAAGGAGGGAGGGAGAGAGAAAGAGGAAGGAAGGAATACATGGGGGAAAGAGAAGTAGAGAGAGGGAATAAGGAGAGAGACAGAGAGAGGAGAGAGAGTTCTGATAATTCTTTAGCAGCTCTTGTTTCTCCTTTTATTAGAATCATGTTTTTCAACATGTTTTGCTTTTTTCCCCGATATCTGCCTTCCCACTGAAGTCTCTAAGCATATTAAAATAGAAATTGATTTAATTGGAAGAATCTTAGTTCTTCTTAGAACTTCTCTACATCAAAGCATCATCCTTTACAATAAATGCTGGCACAGAAACTGCCATTATCTCTATAGTGGCATTTTTATAAACATTTCACAAGGCCACTGCAATATAAGATGACATGTTCTTGGAAGTAATTTTCTTCTTGCCTTTGGATGAACCACAAAACTAGCTCCACCAATTCCTTTCTTTGTGTCTCTAAGAAGATCCTGTAAGCCGTCCCTTTTTGTCTTCCTGTCTTCTGGTTTAATCATAATGAAAATGTCAAATTGATGCTTCAGTTCTTCTATTAGTTCATTTGTTCTTTAGTCAATGGACAAGAATATCACTTGTAGAACATCAACAGATAAGCTAATATTTAGAGATGATAAAACAATTGTATGATTCTCAGCACTCTAAACTCCCCTTGATGATGGTGATGATGATAGCTTGCATGTGTACAGTACTTTAAGGTTTATAGAGTGTTCTACTTATATTAACAAAGATTGTGCCACTGGAGTAAGCAAGTTCTATCATTCCATTTTACAGATATGGAAACTGAGTCTGAAAGCAATTGAATAACTTGATGAGGTTCACACTAGTAGCCATCCTCCTGATTTCAAGCTCAGCCCTTTATTCTGTGCCATGTAATAATCCTTTTCTGTTCTGCCACTGCCACCATGGAGAGAAAAGAACTACAAAGAACTGTAGGATATTTTGATTTTTTTTTCTTTGTTTCATGAATTTTCATGGACACAGAATTCATGGCCAAGTGGGCCAAGCTTCTTGTGATGAACCTCTCTGTACATGCATGGACAGAGAACTAGATTTGGTTTTAGGGAGCTCTGGGTTCAAATCCCATATTTCCTAGTTATATGAACTTACTTAATCTCTATGCCTCAGTTTCCTCGTCTGTAAAAGGAGGTTGAAATTCAGGGTCCCTAAGGTTTCTTCCAACTCCAAATCTATACTCTGATGACACTAAGATAAGCTGACCATCTATTGACAGATACTTCTTAAAATATTTCTAACACAGCAGAACCTGTCTGGGCTCATATTTCAATGGCCTATCCTTTATTAAACTAGGGGGACTCAAAGTGTGAGTATAGACTTTAGAGGAAGAAGAAATCATGATGGGTAAGAGTAGCCAGTAAAGGCTTCTATGAGAAGCTGAAGCTTAAGCTAAGTCTTGAAGAATAGAAAAGATTATAGAAAAGAAGAGATGATAAGAAAGGAAACTGACCTAGATGATGTAATATTGAGTAATTAAAAGGGAGGAACCATTATAGGATGAGTCTCTTCAACTACTTGAATTTGAGCATGAGAAAGGGTTATCATGTAGAAAAGGGATTAGCTTTGTTCTGCCTGACCCCAGAGGGACTAGAAATATTAGAGAGGTAGATTTGGGCTCAATAGGAAAAAATACTTGCTCTACCAATCAGAACTATTCAAAAAAATGAGCTACCTTGGAAGGTAATAAGGTAACTCTCCCTGGAAGCATTCAAGAAGAGGCTGGGTGAATATTTGACATTTTAATGAGATTATTGCTCAGGTACAGCTTTGACAGTCAAAGTGAGAGAGAGAAAGAGAAAAGAGGGCTCTGGATTATGTGATGAGCAATGAAGTATATGTCTTGAGCCTTTGTAGGGAAGGATAGTATCAAATTAATATGAATTTTGGGAGGTAGGAAAATATAAAATGATTCTTTTCATCTCTCCCTCACTTTGGTTGGAAGAGGAAATAGTTTATTATTAGAAAAAAGCAAATCTAGCAGAATTAGGGACCAAAAAAAAAAAAAATTGACCAGGGGATTCTGGGAGTCATGGTTGGGTAGGATTCATAGACTGGAGATATTTAGTAAGAAAGTACAAGGAAAAATTCCAGTGGCTCAGCTCCAAGAAAGAATTGGCACCTTAGGAAGATGATGTAGTACAGGAAAGTGCAAGGGCCAATGCAGAATCCTTTATCCAGGTGCAGTAGTATCCCCAATACCTTTCTCTCACCCCAAGAACTCTCCTTTTCTTCTCTAGGTTATTTATACCAATTGCAGCTGCCTCCTTTCAGGAATTAGGAAGAATTCGGTCATCTCTGGTTCCTGTGAATCATCCTGTAGTCATCTGGTGATTCCCTTCATGCTCCTCATCAGTTTTGGAAGTGCTGTGGCCAGTCTCACTCACACACCTTCCTTCATGCTCATCCTAAGGTAATGAAACACATACTTGGTTAGATTGTGCATCCCACAGGTTGGGGGTACATATCACTGTACAATTGGGACAATTACACATATTATGATAAAGGCAACATTGGATGCAAGGGATAATATATAGCTTATTGAATGGAAAAAATTCCCAAGTTGAGAATAAGCTAACAGAAATGTCTATTTGGAAGAAATATGATAGATCACATAGTATAGCAGAAATAGGTATGAATCTGGAGGTAGAAGATTTAAGTTCAATACCTAACTTTGACATTTCCTGACCATTGAACTTGGATAAGTCACATCTTCTTAAGGTCTCATTTTCCTTATCTGTAACGTGAGGATAATGATCCTTGCATTTACTACCTGCTTTGAGGAAAGTACTTAATAGACTCTATAGCTTTATAGAAATGGAAACTATTGTTATATTAGGTAAGGAATTGGACTATCAGTTAATAGACATATGATTTATTTTTATTTTTATAGTATTTTGATTTTCTAATTACATGCAAATATAGTTTTTAACACAAACCTTTGCAAATCCTTATGTTCCAAATTTTTCTCTCTCTCCTCCCCACATCCTAAAATAGCAAGCAATGTGAGATAGGTTAAACATGTGCAATTCTTCTGAACATATTTCCATATTCATCAAGCTGAGCAAAAAGAGAGAGAGAGAGAGAGAGAGAGAGAGAGAGAGAGAGAGAGAGAGAGAGAGAGATCAAAAGAAGGAAAACATGAGAAAGGAAAAAAAACCAAGCAAACAAACAAACAACAACAAAAAGGTGAAAATACTGTTCACCTTCAGTCTCCATAGTTCTTTCACTGGATATGGATGTCATTCTCCATCACAAATTCATTAGAATTGCTTTGAATCACCTCCTTGTTGAACAGAGCCAAAACCATCATAGTTGATCATCACATAATTTTATTGTTACTGTGTACAATATTCTCTTAATTCTGTTCACTTCACTTAGCATCAGTTCATATAAGACCAGACTTTTCTGAACTCAGCTTGCTTATCATTTCTTACAGAGCAATAATATTCCATAATATTCACATATCATAATTTATTCAGCCATTCTCCAATTGATGGGCACCCACTCAGTTTTCAAATCCTTGCCACTACAAAAAAGGGCTGCTACAAACATTTTTTGTACATGGGTCTTTTCCCCTCTTTTATGATCTCTTTAGAATAAAGACCCAGTAGAGATACTTTGATTTATAAAGGTTATGCAGTTATAGCCCTTTGGGCATAGCTCCAAATGGGTAAATCATTTATTTCCTAATTACCACCCAGCAATTAGGAGACCCACATTTAGTCCTCAGAAAACAAATCGCATTAATTCACTGTGAAGTCATTGATGAATAAATAAATGATACAAATAGATGAATTAAAAAATCAATGAATAAGTTTTTAAATGAACAAATTAATAAAATGAGTTAACGAATAAACAGATAAACAAATTTAATTCCTACATAACGTTGGCCAAGTCATTCAACTTGCATGGGGAAATTTTGTTTTCTTTATTTATAAAATGAGGGGGCTGATCTAGATGTTCTCTAAGCTTCTTTCCAGCTCTAGATTTATGAGCTTCTTTTCATCTGCAGGTTCTAGTTGTCAGCAAGGAAGGGGTAACCCAGTGGTCAAAATTGGACAGGAGGGTCAGACTCTTGCATAGAATCTCAGAATTAAGGAGCATCTAGTCCAAGCCCACCCTGAAATAAATGCCTGCTTTAAACTACCCCATGATAGCAATCATCCAGTTTTTGTTCATGAGGCTTGGAGAGAGCAAACTCACTATTTCTCACTTCTGGGTAAGGAAGTTTTTTTTTCATACATGAAACTAAAAATTTCATACATGAAATTTTCAACCATGAAAATTGCCTCCCTACAGCTTCCACCAATCATTCATACTCTTTCCCCAATAAGATCAAGCAGAATGTTTCATCTATTTTCTTTGTGACAACTCTTCAAAAACCTAAAAGTACTTATTATGCTTCCCTAAGTTTTCTTACTCCTTTTCTGCCTTTGGTTTGCAGGGGAGTGAAGAATGAAGACAAGTCACTGGCTATTGGAATCCAGTTTATGTTGCTGAGAATTCTAGGTAAAAATAAAAACTGAGTGGGGTAGAATGGGTTATGGAGTTAGAGGCAAGGGGAAAAGATGTGGGAAGAGAAAGAGGAGGGAACAATGTAGAGGAGAAATATATACATAGTGTTCTTTTTTTTCTAACTTTCTTTTTTTATTATAGCTTTTTATTTACAAGATATATGCATAAGTAATTTTTCAGCATTGACAATTGCAAAACCTTTTATACATAGTGTTCTAATCAGTATTTGGGAGACCAAAGGTATCATGAATTCTTAGACTTCTCAGTATCTAAAGAGCTCATCTGATTGAGAAAGGTAACAATATATAATAGTAGCCAGGGAGGTAGGAGTCTCATTGACTTGTTCTGGCCCTACCATTCATTCACTATGAAATTCTTAATATCTTACTTCTCTCCTCTGGGACTCAATTTCTCCATCTATAAAATATGTTTAGTTTTTACATGGTACCTCACAGGAGAGAGATGTCTTAGAAATAAGAGCAAATCCAGTTCAATAAACCTTTATTAAACACCTATTTGTAACAATGAAACTGCAAACCAGAAAACAATGCAAACTTTGCCCCCAAAGAGCTTATATTTTACTCAGGGAATAATATATCACTATGTATGATATACATGGCAATGTGATGAGAAGACAGAAAGGGCCACTTCCTACAGTGGTGAAGTTGAGTGCAGAGAGATCATGGGAGCCTCCATGGAGGGAATGACTGAGACTTAAAGGAAAAGAAGGCAGTAAGTTTGATATGGAAAGAAACCTGGATTTGGAACCAGACAGTTTAGATTCACTGGATTCAGACAGGCTGGATTCTGCTACTTGTTTGCTGTATGAACCAAGCAGAAGCAACCAAGGAGCCTGGATTTAATCAAAAGACTTAGTTCAAATCCCAGCTCTGCCATTTACTTCCTGGGTAACCTTGAAGAAATCACTTCACTTCTCAGGGACTCATATTTCTCATCTGTAATATGAGGAAATTGGACTCTGTGACCTCAGAGATTCCAATACTGAATCCATGATGCTTCTCTGACATTTTCACCATCTATACATGAAGGACTCTAAAATCCCTTCTACCCTTAAGCTTTTATAAATATGAAGAGGAAAAAAAAATATTAAGTACTCCCCGTGTATCAGGCTGTGTGCTAAATGCTGGGGTTACAAAAAGAAGAATGAGGTAGTCCTTGATGTCTGAGTTCTAACACAGAGGCAGGGTCCAGCTGCAAGGCAGATGGAAGGCCCCAGGGGTTCTTGGTTGATAGGAAGGTTATATGAAAATGGCTGAGATTTTTGCCTTCTTAGCTGGATGTTGCTGTATCTTCCCATACTCTTTTCCATGAAAGATAACCCAAAGTCCCTACATTGATAGCAAATCAATGGTAGAACAGCCCATTTTGACTCTGAGCTCAACTGATGGATATCAGCAGAGACAGACAAAGGGCAGCATTCAGAGCCTGCTTCTTGCTAGGCCTAATGCATAAGGCAGGATAAGTCCCCACTATGTATTCCAGTACTTTGTTTATCTGTGATCATAGGTACAAATGAGTAGCTATGATTATTAAATGTCCTTTACCTTTGAAAGCATGGCCTTTATTTCACAAAGATACTTTTCTTAATATATCTCAGGGAAGGTGTCTATAGTATGTCTCTTGGTAAAATATCCAGTATCTCTCAATACTTATTGGATTAATATCTAATTTAAATTCTTCTCACTGTTTTCCATTCACTGAAAGGAATCAGAGAATAGTTACTCATTACCATCACTCGAAGGAATAGAATGAGTCCCAGCCCTCAGAGAGCCTTCAATTTTAGAGGAAGACATAGCTCCTGCCCTCTCAAAGCCTGTGGTCTGAGAGGGAGAAAATGTCCCTATATTCAAGGATCCCTGAGCTCCAAGAAGAACAAAGTCCTTACCTTCCAAAAACTCCCTGAATCTGAGAAAGCCTTCCCTCAGAGTAATCATTCCCTAGATATCTCATCCCCGGCCTCTGATCAGTGGCTTGGAATGGGTGCACCTATGGTCCCCATTTACCCCCAGGGAGGAACAGCAGATTCCCATAGGCCTGAATTAGATAGCACTGCTTATACTATCTACATTTTTTCCTACAGCCTGGATGCCCAGTCCTGTGCTCCATGGCAGTGCCATTGACACTGCCTGTGTTTTCTGGGCCAATACTTGTGGAATGCGGTCCCTTTGTCGATACTATGACCATGACCTCCTCAGGCATCGGTGAGTCCCACAGTCTGGGTGTGATGAGAAAGAAGGGGGAAGGAGAGAGGGAGAAGACAGAGGGGAGGGAAGAAGTGGGAAGAGAAGAAAATGAAAGACTCTCTGGAATAAATCCTACTCAGCTTGTCTAAAACAGGGATTTTAATCCCAAATTCTGACCCAGGTTGGATTTTATAGATAAATGATGGGTTTTGAGAAGAGGAGGAATAAGGCATTGAGTTATTCAAAAAGATAGCTCTTGTTATCATGTACAGGATGAATTGGGGGGAAACCATCAAAGAGCATGGCATCAAAGAAACTCTAAAGACAAGAATTGTCTGGGAGTTGTACAAGGCAGGGAGCTCAATTTGGGAAGCTAGGATATTAACTGAAGGAGTCAATCATCCAGAACATGACTCCAGTATTCTATATTCCAAGACCCCTGATAGCTCTCAAATTCTAAGACCTTTAAATCGTCCATGCTCTGTGTTCTAAGGCCCTTTCTAGCTCTCCAATTTTATGGTTTGTATTCTAAAGTCTCTGCTCTAACATCATGGTATTAGACTGTCTCTGAAATCAAAAAGAGACTCAAATGAATTTTGATATCCCACCAAGATCAAACTGATTAATTGCAGCCTACATAATCTCAACCCTTGCCTTGGAATTCCAATCCTAGACCTGTATGGTTTTTAATTGGGAATTAAAAATCATAACATATGATCCCACAAAGGATTGTTTTCTGAATTTGTGAATGGGAACGAATATTTGAATAATGGTTTAGTGGAAAGAAAACTGACCAAAGATTAAGAAGGCCTGGGTTTCATTCTCAAACTTGTCCCCTTATAACTGTGTAGCCTTATACAAGTAACTTCCACTTTCTAGACCTGTTTCCTCCTCCATAAAACGATTAGTTTGAAATTGTCTAACATCCCTTCAGTTTAGTAATGCTAACTTCAAGTTCAGTACTTTTGGAGCAATAAAAGATTAAAGTGAACGGGAGTAGTCAAAGAAAACTTCCTAGAAGAAATGACGATAGAAATAATCTTGAAATGTGGCTAAATTTTGGAGAAATGACAATGAGGGTGACAGGGGGCTCATGAGAACTTAGGGATGTAAGAATGGTTGTGGAGAACATAGTCCTTTCCTCCAGAGATAGGGTCTCTGAACTTGATGAAGAGTAGCTTTCTCATACTCTTTCCTCATTAGAGTCACCTTTTCCTTCAAATGGGATCATATTTAGAAGATGCATTGAGGGAGACCCCAGTGGAGTTCATGACCACAACCCAATGGCCTTTCCCATTCCTTCTCCAGGTTCATTGGGCTTCAGGTGTTCTTCAAGCTGGGCACACTGGTCTGCTTCATCTTAGTGTTCACCATCCTTCGACAACAGGAGAAGGAGGCTGCTCGCTCTAAGTCCCAACAGGACTCAGTGCTCCAAGAGGAGAAACTGGCCCTTAACTCAGAGAAACAATCTGGGGAATCCAGAGTGTGACAGAGCTGCCCCAGGCTGGTCTGTATCCCTCCTCCGTTGTGCAGTGGGCAAAGGATCCTACCAATGACAAGGAAAAGGAATAGCACTTGCAACAAATATAGCCTTCATTGGAGTCCTCTCCATGGTGATAGTGTGAGAGCTATGCCTGAATAAGAGGCAAATGAGACTGGACACCTGGGATCTTGTCCCCAAAGAACCATTTGGGGAAAACACCGTCAGATGCTCTCTCAGTGCTCTCGTTTTCTTGTAGTGAGAAAGCCTCAGATGAACAGACTTAGCACAAGGCCAGTCTCCATTATGATCCAACTATCCTGCTCTCAATACTGATGCATCTCTGCTACCCACTGACAGATTCCAATGGTTTCCTTCTCCACTGATCTCAGCTTTCCTAGAAACAGAGACAAGACCAACTGCTAGTATCGATATACATATTCACCTTTGGGGAAATGGAGGAATGGGATTCCAAGCTCACCATGAATTTGGGAGCTTCCCTGATGCTGGAGCTCATCCTGATCTGTCACCCAGGAAATACACATGAAGGATGCTGTGCAATCATCCCCAGGAATGAATTGATTGGTCTTTGACAACGACCAATATCAGGGATTGACTGTCTTTTGTATGCTCTGATTCTATTTTTTATATCCTCCTTTTGATCAATCTTAGAGCAGAGACTGTGAACCACTAGACCTAGATTTTTTTTCCTAAGCTCCTAGAAGGTTTGAATATTTGGCTGGGGAAAGTGATACTTCATTATACTGTTGCATTTATCCAGAGGTAAGGTTCCCCCTGCTTTCACATAACTTGGCTTACCCAAACTATATATAGTCATCTCCCTGTCCTTAGCTGGACATTCATCCAGGGGAATCCTCCAACAAAACAAATGCTTCTTTTTGCCAAATTCCTGCCCAAGCCCACATCTCTCATCCAGAACTGACATTCTGGAACAGAGATTTCCCTTGATCTTTGAATTTTAAAAGGTTGCCTTTTGTCTTGATGATAGCTTTATATAATCCCTTTGGATAAATATTTTTTTATCCTAAGCTTTAGTTTGTGGGGATTTATAAAATAATGGGAATTATTGGTACATTGCATAGGTATGATGTGTTTTGTAGAAAGACTTTGGCATCAGAGGATCTTGGTTCAAATTTCATTGCTGATACTTTCAGTCTTTGAGATGGTAGGCAAGTTACTTAACCTCCCTGAGCCTCAGTTTCCTCATCTATAAAAGGAAGAGGTTATATTCAGTGGCTTCTGGGTCCCTTCTATGAATCTGTGATGTCTTTCAGGTATCCTTTAGCTCTGATTCATTACCTCTTGAGAACATTTCAAGAATGACCATGGACTAGATGTCTTCAAGGGTCCCTAAGTCCCTGACAGCTTAATTTGGTTTCCTGATTTCACATATCTGTTACTCCCCCCAATTTCTGATCACCTCCTCCCTCCTATCACTGTTGTTTCATTTACCTGTCCTTATAACCAGAGCCATTACTGAGATAGGATACCCTGGAATTTACCCACATGCTGCTGTTGTCCATAGGATTTTACTTCCTCCCCAAGGGCTGAACTTCCCAGTCTCCATCCAAAAGTTCATCCCTTTGTCTCTTCTTCCCCAATGTCCAGTCTCCTTCCCAACCTCCATAACAGCCAGAGCTAGACTCTCTGGGAGATTGGCTACCCAATATTATGCTGCAGTTCTATCTATGCTCAAACTGCCTCTTGGACTGCTGCCCCCTAGTCAGGTGAATTTCCCTTATGCGTAAGAATTGCCAATTATTGCTCTATCTTCACCCATTTCTATATAATCTATCTTCTCACACTTTAGCTCCCATGAGTATATTTGACCGCATTTGTTCATGAGGAAAAAGAGAATACCTACATATCAGAAATAACAACCCATAGAGTGTTAGATATGCATATGTCTAGAGATGCAGAGCCAGTCCCAAACTAAATGCTACCTTAACTATCTAATCTGTCTAAAGTAATTAAAGAATTTAATTCTTAATTCTCTCTGGGCTCTGTATCCCACAATACCAACTCATCAGTGCTCCTTGAGAATAGTATTATCTTCTCTAAAACATTTGCCCTGTTTCTTTGTTTTAAAATTTGTCCCCTTAGCTCATTCTATCAATCTCTAGCTCACTCTTAGCCAATCATGAAGTCTCCTGTGTTCACAGAGATTTCACAGACACTAATGTTCCTCCTTAGATATAAAATAATAATTTAGGTAATGAACTTGCAAAATATGAGCTATTCCCCTTCCAAAGTTCACAAGAGACACTATTTGCTTATAAGAGGTTGGACTATATTCAGTTTGATTTAATTCAGCAAATGTGTTAAGCACATGCCTGATACAATCAAACACTGAATTCTAAGCATTGGAATAATGGGTTGTAAGTTCCATTTTGTATATTTATCAATCTGTGTGAACTTGGATAAATCCCAATACTTTACTGAGTCTCACTTACCTCATCTATAAAATGGGGAAATAATCTTTGTATAATCCTGCCTCTTATTACCATGGGGGTGGGGGAAAGTTACCTGCTATAAGAAGTGTAGCTATGATTATCATATTCAGGGTCCTATGCTTAATGTATGAGGTTGAGCTGTCACAGGGAAACACAAAGATAAATCAGACATAGTTCTCAGGGAGCTTACAACTTAATAGGAGAAATTAGACAAATACAAAAACAGCCACGATGCAGACAGGATGTAATAATAGCAAAAAAGAAAGCCAAACAGAAATCTTATGAGGAAATATAGTGGGGAGGATAGGAGGCTAGGTCTGCCCTGGATTCTGTGGTCAAGATCCCAAAATGGGATGGTCAATCAGTTATCATTGATCAGGTATAACTAGGGGACAGACCCTTATACTAAAGTTTGAGGAGAGATGGCAAGAGGAAGAGGATCATTCCTTTCTCCTAGAGTCCCCACACGCTGAGGGTCCAGACACATCCCCTCACCTGAGAAGACATATACCTTCATTTTTTAGAGAGCCCCCAGTATGTAGGATAAAACAACAACCCTCCCCATAGTGAGTCCTCATTCTTGGGAAACCCATGGTCTTTGTCTTCAGGATCTTTGCCCTGTCTGCAGGGACAAGAGATGACCCTTCTCAATGGGAAGGGAACAGAAAGATTTTTCTGAAAACTTTTGGAAACACTTACTCAGCAACATAAAAAAAAATGTAGAGCTGGGGTAGAAAGGGAGTGGGAGCTACACCAAGGATTTGACTCTGCTGTGTACAAATGTATGATAATATTAAAAAAAAAAAAAAATCCACCAGTTTCTACCCTTGTCTCATTTCCTCCTCAGCAAATCTTTATCTAGGTTCCCAAATAGTCTGGGATATGGATATCCCAGGTTACTAATACTGAGGAAAGTTTCTTTAATCATCACCTCTTACCTCAGACTAAACTGAGGAAAATCTCCATTCCCTTTTGGATTACTTTGCTCCCTCCATTTTAAACTGTATACTTATAGATTTGGACAGAAATCACTTTAAATAACTATTACGTTAATAGCAATTTCAAATATCATGAGTGAAAAAAAAGCTTCTAAGGAAATAGGCTTCCTCTTGCAGATCTTAATGACTACTGCCAAGGGAGTTGAATGTCTTTCATCCTTTGAAGGGAAATAGGAAGTAAACAGATAAGAGACAGAAAAGAGCTGGAGTTTTCTTTGGATGGTGCTTCAGAGGCAATGGGGAGGAGCGATGTTCTGTGTAGTAGATTCTGATAGTCACATCAGTTCTGGTGTGCTGTCCCAACTGGTTCTACTTGTTTTCTGACTGTTTTCACAGGGATAATAACCATTCCCATTCCCACCTCCACCTTCATGCTCTGCCAACACACCTGGAGAAACACAGGGGACTGGCACACCTGAAAGTCCACCTTCCCTTTCATGTCAACAACAGGGTTTTTCTATATCTTGATACATGAATCCTCAGCAAAAAGAAAATCCCTTCCAAGTCAAAAATCCCTATCAACTTGGAGTACTCTAAATAGACTGCGCATATCTCAGGAACGGACTCTTGTCCCTTCATGTCTCCCATTGGCCAAGGGAGAAAAGAGGAGAAGAGTTATATTCACAAATGACCAAATGGAAAAAAATATTATTTTTTTCTGTCCTTCATTGTCACTCGTTCCTATCTCCCACCCTTTTCTATGAAATGCCTGGTTTGTAGCATTGTCAGTTCTGCCTCATACCAAGTCCCTGTGTAGTACCTGGTATTGTTGGTCTTATCATGATCCTGAAAGAGCAGATGGAGAACTTCTCTACCAGAGATCTGCTGAGGAACGAACAGATTATTAAGCCAAAATTGGCCTTGAAATATCAGCCATCTGACTCATTAGCTTAGCATATATTGGGGAAAGAGAGTAGAAATGGTGATTTAGGAGACCATTAGGTCAAAGACACTGTGTTGTGGGAAGACAAGATTGAGGGAAAATGAAAAAATATATAGAATAGAACTGAATCTGGGCTCCCTATCCAGCACTCAATCCTGACCCTGAGCTTCTTTCCATTCTATGATGAGGAGTAACCAGTTTCTTTAAGTGGATAAAACCTGAGAAAACAAACAACACAGGACAGGCAGCTGCCTCATGTGATGGGAAGTGCCTTGGTCTGGGATTCAGACCTGTGTCCTTAGCAACTAGATCTCACCATTGACTGGTTTGTGACTACAAAGTCATTTCCCCTTCTGGGTGTTCCCTCTGTAAAATGCTGAGATTGAATCAGTACATGTTGTCAGTTCCAACATTCTTGGATTTTGAGTTGGTGACTTTTCTTGGCTCACTGCTGATTTCTGTTCAGCCACCTGATTTCCTTGAGAACCTGAGGGCAAGGCTTCTTTCCTGGCTGACTGACCCTATCTGTCTGTGTAATAAACCTAGGGCTGAGCCCACTAGAGAGAAAATATTCTTTCCTTCCTTCCTCCCTCTGAAGCTTGTACATCCCTGTCATTCGCTTGGGGGCAAAACTTGGCAGACGTCCTTCTGGATGATTGAGAGAAAAGGAAGAGAGAAAAGTGGGGGTACAAAGAAAAGGGAGGGAGAAGAGGTAGTTACAACAAATCAGCTGGAGCTCCTGGAGAGAGAGAGAGAGAGAGAGAGAGAGAGAGAGAGAGAGAGAGAGAGAGAGAGAGAGAGAGAGAGAGGAACATAATGAATGAGATAGAGTCCATTGACCCCTCTAATGTTTCCTCATGGCCTGAGATATTCCTAGTCTCTAAGACCTTGTTTTTATAGGGTTTCCAAATATTAAAACAAAGCATACTAAAATACAGCATCTCATAAGGTGATAGACTTTGCTTTTGAGAGCCAAAAATGACATATTACAAAGAAGTTCTAGGTTGGTCAAAGCATGCAACATCTCTACTGAGTCAGTAGTCATCCAGTGGTCCTATGATGGCCATCTGCTCATGTTGGGTACAAGAGAGTGGTCTGAAGATACAAAAATAAGTTGGGCAACTTTCCGAAGAATAAAGATATCCAACACATATTGTGGGGTTTGGACACAGAATGTAAGAAAAACATGATGGAGAGACCTTTGTCAGCATTCTTGTAGTTGCATAAATGAGCTTTATAACTTGGTAAACAAGTAGTGTATATTAAATTTTGAGGTCTATTATAAAGGCCTACTATAAGAATCTATCTTATCTAATTATCCCTTTGTGATTTTTATAAAATATCAAATTGATTAATACTAATTAGAATAGAACAGGTGTCCAAATGAGTTTTTTTCTCACATACTAAGCATCTGCTATATTGTAGGCTCTTATGCTACTTCCCCTTGGAAGGGATGAGGGTCTGGAAAACCCATACACAACATGTGTATCAAATAATCAATCTAATTTAAGGCATCTTTATCCACTGAAAGATGAAGCTTACAAGTGCTTACTTTTAGCAGTCAGAGAGCAAAGTTAATTTAAAGCAGTGAAGTGAATAAAGCATATTAAAGACATGAAATAATTTTAAAATACAAAAAAAAATTCTCCCATAAATCTGAATCACACGGTCCTACAAATATACACATGACCAGGAGGAAGATGTATGCACACATGGCTAGGGGAACATATACAGGGAACTTGTAGCATAAGGAAGCATGTGGAAAACATGGTAAAATGCAGCATCTCATAGGTTGATAGACCTTGCTTTTGAGGGCCAAAAATGACATTGAAGTGGAGTCCAGGTTGACAAAGCATGGGACATCCTTATTGATTAAGTGATCATAAGATGGTCATAAGATAGCCGCCTGCTCATGTTGGACCCCAAAAGGTTAGTCTTGTAAACATACCATCACACACTTCTACATTGCCAGTCCCAGATGTTCTTGTGTATCTCATTGTCTTTGGGAATACTGTTTTGTGCTGACCTTTCTTTCAGAGAGAATGATAGAGTAAGCTCTAGATATCATTTCTGGTCCTTGTCGCATAGGACAAGGTTTAAGCTAGAGTTGCTTCTATCTGCTTCCAGCTTCTGGCTTCAGAGTCATGGGCTGAAGTGTTACATCTTCTGCATTAGCAGCACACTGGACTCTCATCTCTCTTAGCTTAAAGTTCAAAGGCTTAAGAAATAGCTTTTAGCAAGACAGGACCCTCACTCAACCAGCCATTATGCTAGGAGGAACAAACCCTAAACTGTTTTTCTCTCTCATAAAGGGAGATTATCAGACCATAGGAAAAGCTGTGGTAGTTTTCCCCTCTCCTATCAATAAATAAGAACTTAATAAGCACCAAGAAGCATTTGGAATACAAAGACAAAAGCAAATAGTAATTGCCGGAAGTCTACAATTTATCCAGGGATGACAGCATCTACACAGGGAAGTACATAAAATATAGATGTAAAAGATTTCTTTCCCGAAGCCAAGTTCTTCTGAGCACAGAACTACCACAAAGTTGTCAGCTTTTAAAAATCTCATCTTCGAAAGGGCAGTGTCTCTGCCTGAAAGCTGTATCTGACATAGGGTTAGAAAGTTCTTATAGCTCTTCAGCTGGACAGCTGGGTGACACTGTGGATAGAGTCCTGGGCTTGGAGTCAGGAAGACTCAGACATTTACTGTGTGACTCTGGGCAACTCATTTAACTTTGGTTTGTCTCCATTTCCTCACCTGTCAAATAAAAAATGACAACCACACCTACCTAACGATTCCAGGCCATTGTGAGGATTAAATGAGATATTTATAAAGTGCTTGCGGGGGTACTTGGCAAATAGTAGGCATTTAATAGTAGGGCAGTTTGTTTCATTTCTTTCAACTTAATGTCCAATTGTCAAACTATCAGTAGAATTTTAGAAGCTACTCTTTCCAATAAATGGTTAAGAGTCTCCTAACAATTTCGAACCCAGTGATCTTTTTGATGTTATTTTCAAACTAATGGGAGAATGAAAAGGAGAGGATGAAAATCCCTAAATTAAATCACTTGCAAACATTTCTCTTTCCCTCAATCCATATTTTCAAATTCCTGGCTTTATGATGTGTATATTGGCTATCCAAATCACAGCATTGATCTAAATCCTACAAACAATTCCATGTATCTGTGCTCTCTTCAATATGGATCAACCTTAGCCTTCCATCTCTTCCTCCTCTGTGACGAGTCATCCATGTTCTTCCATAGGTTCTCTACATGTGCTAGAGACCTTCTGTATCTTTTTTTATTTAAAATTTTTTGAGATTATCAGGATTAAATGATTTGCCCAGCATCACACAATAATAAATTGACTGTGGTTGCATTTGAACTCAGGTTCTCCTAACTCCAGAATCTGTGCTCTATTCAGTATACCTCCTGGTTGCCCCCTTCTATGTCTTTTTAAAAATAATATTTCAAGAGAATCAGTGAAGTTCTCAAACTGTCAATCTAATTCCTCACTCAAGTCATGTTAACTACATTTTCTAATCATACATTTCCATAGAGATTTTCTCATGCCATTTATTGCACATAGGTCATTGGTGGAGATATGCTACAGCTACAACTTATTTGTATAAAACTTGTGTGTCCTTACTGCACTTTGGGCCACCTATTATGGTGCCTCAAGATCTGCAAACATTCCTATTTTCTTGGTAAAACACTTATGTTAAAATTTTAAAAAAATAAAGGAAGGGCAGCTAGTTAGTGTAGTGGATAGAGCACCGGCCCTGAAGTTAGGAAGACCTGAGTTCAAATCGCCATCAGACACTTACATTTCCTAGCTGTGTGACCCTGGGCACCCAATTGTTCAGCAAAAGAAAAAAGAAAAAGAAAGGAGCCTTTGCACAAGAAAGAAATGTTGGGGAGGTTTAAAACCATTCTACAATTCTATTGAAATCCAATCTACTCTCTCCTTTTTTTGGATTTGAGTTCAACTCCTTATCTAGTAGAAATTTTTATCCAGGATATATACACTGATAACTAAGTCAATATCTCGGCCATCCAGCCTTATAATAGATATTATTGTATAAGGTTTTTTTGTTCCTTATTAATTTCTTGGACTGATCTATTTCTTATACGCATTTATCTCATTGAGGAGTTCCTGTAATATGTGGAAGTTTGATTGAATCAACAAAATATTGTTCAGAAATTGAAGCATCTGGAGGACCTCATGTTGATGAGAATCTCTCTCCCATTTGACCTTGTACAAAACATCTTCCATGATAGTAACAAATGCCTTAGGTGAACATAACTATGTTTTATGCCTTGCTTGGTATGTATAGTCATCAAAGAAAGTTTTCTCTGTGGTTTGTTTGTTTTTTTTTTTTGTCAAGAGAGTTTTTATTGTTTTTAAACTATGTATGAGAATCAAATACCTTTTATAATCTACAAACAATAAACATCAATAAGAAAAATTTTCTGCACTTTTTGGGAGTTGTGTGACTAAAAATATGTGATATGCTGTAGAGAATCATTTGTTTAAAACAGGTTTTTTTTTCCTTTTCATAGAAGACTATCTCTATTTGTGTTCTCATAAAGATGAGATGAGAAATGGGCATATGATATCATGCAATGGGGATTCAGAAACAAAAATAAATGACTCTCCACTTGAAAAGCTTTCATTCTGCTTGGGAGAAGTGGTAGATACGAGATAATCACAGATAGGTAAATTGAGGAGAGGGCACCAATAATAAAGGGGATCATGGAATACATCAGATGGTCCCTGAACTGAATCTTAAAGGAAGATGAAAATTCTAAGAGACTGAAGTGGGGGAGGAATACCTTCCAGACATAAAAGGTGGAATGTATGAGTACAAGGAAAAATAAAAGAGAATGACAAATCCAATGTACTGATGGTAGTCCAATTTGGCTAGACTATAAAATGTGTGAAGGGGAATAATGTGAAAAAAAATTAGAAAGATTGTGTGAAGTCAGGCTATGGTGCATTTGTATTTTATCATATAGGCAATGAGGAGTCATTGGAGATTCTAGAGTAGAGGAGCGTCACGACTAGATCATAATGTGCTTTAGAAAGATTATTTTAGCAACTGTGTAGAGTATATTTCAGAGAAATGAAAAACTAGAAGCTGGGAAAAAAAACCTAGAAAACTGTTGCCACAGCCCAGACACAAGAAACTCAATTTAGGATGGTAACAATGAGGATAAAAAGTAGGGGCAAATGTGATAGATGCATCAGTAAGCTAATAAAACCTAGCATGTGATTTAGTGGCAAAGGAGGGTGAAGAGTACTAACAGTGAGTAAGAAGGAGAAGTCCCTAGTTCAAATCTGTCCTCAGACACTTAATATTTCCTAGCTGTGTGACTCTGGGCAAGTCACTTAACTTCAATTGCCTCAGAGAAAGAAAGAAAGAAAGAAAGAAAGAAAGAAAGAAAGAAAGAAAGAAAGAAAGAAAGAAAGAAAGAAAGAAAGAAAGAAAGAAAGAAAGAAAGAAAGAAAGAAAGAAAGAAAGAAAGAAAGAAAGAAAGAAAGAAAGAAAGAAAGAAAGAAAGAAAGAAAGAAAGAAAGGAAGAAAGGAAGGAAGAAAGGAAGGAAGGAAGGAAGGAAGGAAGGAAGGAAGGAAGGAAGGAAGGAAAAGGAAAAGAAAAGAAATTGGAGGAAGACCAAATTTCCTTGGAAATATGATTAGTGATGTTTTGGATGTGATAAGGTTGAGATATTGATGAGACAGTTAAGATATGTTCAGTATAAAGATAAGGATAAGAAATATTATTAGGACTCCAAATATAAATTAGAAAGACAGCAAGATTGAGATGGAGAAAGTGAAAAAGAGAGATAAAGAATAAGATAAAACAGGGAGAATCTTTGCTTTTCTTATATGAATCCCATCTTCCCAGTAAGATTAAGAGTTTGCTAAAGGAAGCAATCCAAATATCCTTCTTTTCTTGTACATTAACATGGCTGAACACACAGAGGAGACACAGGTAAGATTAGCTAATGGAATTATTGCCCTAAGCTTTTCAGGACCCATGTTCAATGCCCAATTATCACTTTTTTGACTTCCAAGGCCAAGCTCCCTTTTAGCCAATCAAGAACTTTCCTGGTTACTTGCCAGCTTCTGGTGCCCCAATTGCTTTATAACTTCAACCATTTAAGAGTGTGATTAATTGATTAACTCAAGTGAATCACTTTACTCCATTTAAAGTAAGAGACAGGATGTCCTGCTTCTAAAGGAGGTGAGAATAAATTTCAAACAATCAATAGACTTTAGACTAAGTGTGAAAAGTACATGGAATTGGGGTAAATTTACTCAGGAAGAATGTTCCCATAGGCTGATGAAACTTGCTCTAGAGGTCATGTTCCAGAGGTTGTCTATAAATACCATGAAGAAGTCTTTTCACTCCCTGTCCCCCACAAAGCATATAATTTAGCTGGAATGGTACACTTGACCAATTTTTAGAATAACTTCAATTTCCAAATGACTTGATATTTAGAGATTACTTTTAGGACCAACAAAGTTTCCTCAGCCTATGAGAATATTCTTCACATACTATTGAGGCAGCTATATAGTTCAGTGAATGGAGAGCTGGACTTGGAGTCAGGAAGACCTGTGTTCAAATCCAGCCAGAGAATCACTAGCAGAGTGATCTTGAATAACTCACTTACCCTCTATTTATCTAATCCATTGCAGAAGGAAATGGCAACCACTTCAGTAACCTGACCAAGAAAACTCCATATTAGGTCATGAAAAGTTGTACATGACTGAATGACAATCACATATTATTAAAGTGTTTCTCATTACTCAAAAAAAGATAATTCAGAAGAAGATGATGATGATGAAAAAGAATAATAGCAACCACAACAAATTTCATCTTGCTAAGCTTAATGACAGAATGTCATGATTATAAGTATTTACAGAGATTACTTGATCCAATCCCTGCTTGAAATTTGAATCACTTGTAAATAATATATATTTCATGCTTTTTTTCCAGCAAGAGATTGGAAAAACATTTTACATTTCTTCAGTTAGGCAGGAGAAAGGAGATAATCTTGTCCCTTGGGGCTTAATTTGTTGTGCCTTTTCCCCTTCTGCTCATTTTCATGGGAGAGGAAAAGAATTTGGAAGTTGAGAAACTGGAAACTTCAAATTTTAAAAGCCCTTGACAATTTTGGAAGAGAGGGTAGCATCTAATATGGATGCTAAATATAGTTTAGCCATCATAAATTAAACAGAATTACACGAACTTTGGGAGTCTGAATCCGAGAGAGAAACCTCAAACCCCTTCCAATCTTTTCCCTCATTGGTAAGCTCTTCAAGAGTCCTTTATTTTGAAGCAATGGCTGAGTCTTTTCAATCTTTAGTCATTTTCTGACTGTGTTTTTGGCTTCAAAACCATGGTTTTGCCCAGGTACTCTCATTCTTCCTTCCTTGACCCTTTCTTGAGCTCCCCTTTGTGTGATGTCTTCAATCATTCCAATGTAAGCCCTTTGAGGGCAAGTACTATCTTCCTTTCTTCTTATATTTCTACCTACATTGCTTAGCACAGGGACTGGCATATAGTAAATGCTTTCAAAATACTTTTTTCTTTGCATTTCCTGCTTTTGGTGAATAGGAAATAGAGATGATAAAATAAATTTAAGCCTGAAGACAGTAATTTGCAAAAGATAGTTCTGTTCTGGAGTCCAGTGAGTTTGCCATCTAGAGAAAGGACTCTTCTGGAAAAGAAGACCCAATCTAGTCAAGATTCTGAGACAGAAAGGGCCCTTCTTATGGGAAAAAGCTAGGAAGGAACTCTTCTATACTATCATAAGTGGATTATAAAGTCCTACTTTTCAATAACTCAAAACCCAAAATCCTTCATAAGAAAATCAATGTATTTTAATAAAAAGTGATGGCAGAGCCCACTCTGTCTTCTGAGAAAGAGAAAGAGATAATATTCTTACCTAATCTATAAGTAAAGAGTAGCTCTCCAGTTTTGTGTCCATGGGATCATGCATAGTAATGGTCATAATTAATGATGGGACTGTGAAAAAATGCTCAGTAGTAGCTAATGAAAGCATTAGTGAGCAATGCCTGACAAAAGCTGCCATTCTACACAAGATCCTCTTGGATGGGAGCAGTGCAATGATCTCACCAGAAAACACATCAGTCCTGCAACACCAGAGGCTTCCCTTCCAAACATTGGCCAACCATATGTTAACTATATGTGTGAACCCCTCCACGAAAATTCCTCAATTCTGTTCATTCTTCTCACTGATGAGATGTGTATTTGTGAGAGTTTGCATTAGGTTAATTGGAAAGATATTTGATTGCTATTTTTCTTCATTTTATTTATTTTTCCTTAAATATCTTTCATATGAATTTGTTGTGAAGGTTGACTAATAAAAGTAAACACACTAATGGAGGCTCAAAATTTATGGCTTTTGAGTAGATATATGCTCACAGCGTGCCTTGAAGTTAGGATAGCTTTATCTAGGGGACTATATGCAAGTGCCACATTATTCTTGTGGGCAAGATGGATAGATGTAGTCTAGACATATCTTTTCATGATTAAATACAAAGAGTAATTATTAATAGATGTCATTATCAGGAAGTCAATTTAGAGAATAATCATTAATGGAGTACTCCGGGAGTTTGACCTTGGCTCTGCACCATTCAATGTGTTTATCAGTAGTGTCGAAGAAGACATAGATTCGCATCTATTTAATTTGCAAATGAAGCAAAATTGAGTTGGATAGCTAAAAAGATGTATAACAGAGTGAGAGTCTCAAAAACTCAACAGAACAATGGGAGGGACAAATTTAGTAGGAAAAATTTTTGATTTTAGATATTTGAGTTTTGATATAGGCATATATCTATTTAGATATATAGATATGGCTACATAGATATTTGAATTTTAAAAGTTTACAAATATAAAATGAGGAAAACATAGTTTGTATTTTAAAAGATCTGGAAGATCTTAATGGACTATAAGTTCAACATGATTGATTGAACAATGTTAAATGGCAGATTAGATGTTTAATATCCAGAGAAGGGAAATGATAATTCTTTCCCTTGATCAGACTACCCAGACATTCTTAACTTTTTGTGGCATAGAGATACTACTGGTTGGTGCAGAAAATAGAATTGGATTCAGGAAGATCAGAGTTGAAATCTGACCTTGACATTGCCTATCTGTATGTCTTTGGGCAAGTCACTTAATCTCTGTCTGCCTCAGTTTCCTCAACTGTAAAATAATAATAGCCCCTAATGTCCCAGAAGTGTTGTGAGGTTCAAATGAGATAATATTTGTAAATCACTTAGCACAGTGTCTGGTATATAATAGGTGCTTGCTTCCTGCTTTCACAGACCCCTTTGGCAGTTGGTTGAAACCCCTCAGAAAAAAAGTTTTTAACAAATAAGAATACATATAATTACAAAGGAAATTAATTATAATCAAAATATTTTTAAAACAAGTTCACAAATCCTAAGAACCTATGAATAATCTTGTGTTCATTTCTGGTCACATTTTAGAAAGGACATTGATAAACTGAAACATTTTCAGAAGAAGGATACCAAAAATGGGGGAAGTCCTGAAGATCATGCTATAAATGAGGGGACCAGTCTAGCCTGTAGAAGAGAAGACTAAAGGGATATGATAGCTGCCTAGTATCTAAATAGCTATCATAAAAAGAGAGAGCAAAATTGTATTTGATTCCAGAAGTCAGCAACAAGAGCAATGGGAAGCAGATTCAGCTCAATGGAAGTATGAGCTTGAAAATATGAATTGCTAGGAATTAAAGGAGCTGCCTTGTACTCATTCCTGAAGATTTTCAAGCAGAGAGATACTGCCACTTGTTGGAGATGTTGAAGATAAAGATTATATTAGATGACTTTTAAAGTTCCTCCCAGTTCTAAGATTCTATAGTTCCCTATTCTCAGGGAATCCTACACACACACACACACACACACACACACACACACACACACACACACACACACACACACACTTGCATGATTGGGGAGAAATGGCCTCTTCTGTTGAGATTCTCGTTCTAGGAGAGGACATAGCATTCCCTTCAAGGAGTCCCTAATATAAAGGAAAAAAGACCCTGATGTTGAGAAACCTCCAGGGAACTCAAATCTTTCCATTTCTCTTCTCATCCTTTTCTCCATTGTTTTCCACTCCTTTCATGTTTCCTTAGTTTCAAGAATGTTTTTTTTTCCTCCCTCTCCCTCATCTTTACCAGCTTCAACTCTATTCCTTACTCTGTCTCAGCCCAGGCTAATCTGAGCCTCTCCTGTCCAGTACTGTCTTATCTTTCTCCACAGCCAGAGCTCATGCTGGGGAAGGATTTAACTGATAAGATTTATATTTTTATTGATTTTCCCTCATTTCCCATCCCCTTTGTCTGCCAGTAAGAAGACCCTGTTTCTCTGAGACAGGCTCAGTCTGTGAAGTTACATCTGGATATGCTATATTTCTTTCACCAGGGTTCACAGTCAGTGACAACTCGAGGACAATCCTCTGACTTAAAAGACAAAATAAATTTAATTTCTTTTGTGTCTGGATCTGTAAAATGGGGACAACAATTTTTGCCCTGTCAATTTTACTGGGATATTGGAAGGAGAAAAAGGAGAAAGCTTTTTATAAACTAAAAAATCCTTTTGTAGATTAAACAATCCACTTTCTGAAATCACAAAATGATAAGTTAGAAAGAAATCTTAGAAATCATTTAGTAAAACTCCTCCATTTAAAGAAAGAAATAAAAACTTAAGAATCAAAGAAAAGAAGTAACTCGCTCAAAATTACACAGATAGTAAATATAGCTAGTACTTGAACCCAGTACTTCTTTTTTTATGTTTATTATATTGACTCCTTTATTAATGAGCCCCTAATATTTTTTCTTTTTTCTTTTTTTTACTTTAATAGTTTTTATTTACCAGATATATGCATGGGTAATTTTACAGCATTGACAATTGCCAAACCTTTTGTTGTAACTTTTCCCCTCCTTTACCCCCCCCCCAGATGGCAGGTTGACCAATACATGTTAAATATGTTAGAGTATAAATTAAATACAATATATGTATACATGTCCAAACAGTTGTTTTGCTGTACAAAAAAAAACTGACTGAAATAGTGTACAATTAGCCTGTCAAGGAAATAAAAAATGCAGGGGGACAAAAATAGAGGGATTGGGAATTCTATGTAGTGAACCCAGTACTTCTAATCCAATGTCTGGAAAACAATCATGTGCTTGGTATATACCAAGCCTTGTGTCAAATGCTGGGGAAGTAGATACAAACATAAAGGAAAGGAAGATAGTGAGCTTGTGGTCAAGGTCATCCACTGTATCCTGGGCCACTGCCAATCATGTTGACTTTTGTCTTGCCACTGGATTTCAATGACTACTAGAAGAGAGCATGAGGCTGACAATTTTGTGTCTCATTTAATCCAATTCATGAGTAAGTCAAAACATCATCCCATTATGTCACTGGTCCTCTTCAAAAATGAAGGACAAACAACAACATACAAAGAAGACAATACATACAAAAAGAGCTGAAAATGGGATGAGGCAGAGGAGGGAAGAATCAGAAAAGCCCAGATATGGAGTTTAAGTCTAGAAAGTCAGAAGCCAAGATAAGAAGGAAATAAAGGCTGATCACCCTGTGCATCTCCCCAGAATGGAGGCTCCTTGAAGACCTCATAAATGAGAAAAGAGGGGTAACATAACAGAAAGAAATTCTGGAATGAGGAGGCCAGAAGTGCTAAACAAAGTCCCAGGATGAGCCAGCAATTGAGGCTTGGTATTAAACAGTCAGAACTGGAATGAAAACTAATAATCCAGGCTCCTTCCCATCACCACAATTCTTCTTGTAAACTACAAAATCCTTTAAAAACAATGAATACCTTTTTTAAATGACAAAATTCTTTATAAACCTAAATAAAATAATTTCATGTACTCTTGTCATAGTGCTGTCTGGAGATGGTCTGAGGTTGGGGGCTGATATGAGGTACATCTGGGGAATTCCCTGTAGTACAGAAAGACATTTTGAGAGCCAGGAAGCAGAAGGATGTGGCAAAGAGGAATTTGCTTGAGGAGGGTCTTGAAGGATCAGGTCAGTTGTACAGAATTACAGAACAATTACCAGAATTGTAGGGTAAGACAGGAGGCAGGGTTCAAGGGAGGAATATGAGTGGGCAGCAAGACCACCAGTACTCAGGTTCAAACATTAAACTATCCACTATAAATACACAAATTAAAAATAAAGTATATGTGATGAAAGATGCTATCTGCATCCAAAGAATAAACTGATGAATAGATGTATGGAATAACTTTATATATATATGTATATATGCCTATTTGTGTCTAATGATAGACATTTCCAGGGTAAAACTGGGGTGGGAAAAAGGAATCAAAAAGAGAAAAAAAGAAAGTTACAGGATAATTTTATTATATATTAATTATAATAATATATCATATATTATTAAATATATGATATATAGTATATAATATTATATATAACATTTATATATTTAAAAGGAAAAACAAGTTGTACACAACAGATTCACAATTCCATGTGCAATCATCTTTCTAATATGCATTATGAAAATGCTTGTTTTGTTCCATAAATTACAAATAAATTTTTAAAAATACCTGTCAACTCAACTACAATTCTTATCACCTTGTGCAACTGACTCATGTATTCACTAGATCACCTTTGAATTGACAGGTAACAAACTACTTAGTTCCATGGTAAAAAGTTATGAACTGGAAGGCAGCAAATCTGGGATTTGTTTTGACAAACCACTAGCATACTAAATGGCCCTCAGTAAGTCCCTTTTTTCTTCTTTGTTCCTCAGATTCTTCCTCTGCAACTGATGTAAGTGGATTAGGTGATGTGCCACCAAGCTCTCATATTCTTGATCCCATGTTTTCAAATTCCTTTCAGCTTTGGCCTACTCTTTATTTGTTGAATTATTCTAGCTCCAAGATGGATGTACCCACTTGCCTAGTGTAATTATGATAACTGTGATTATTATTGCTAGCATTTGTATAGTGCTTTTATGTTTGTGAAGCACTTCTTATACTCTTTTATGCTCTAACTAATCCTGAAAGTGTTATTTCCCCAATTTTACAATTAAGCAAACTGAAGCAGAGAAAAGTTATATGACTTGCCTAGAGTAGCGTAGCTAGCCCACATCTGAGACTGGATTTTAACTCAAGTCCTTATGACTTCAGGCCCAGAAATATATCCACACCTTACCAAGTATCTCCAAATATCAAAAGAACTCTCATGGTATAGGAGAGTTTATTCTTCTTGTTCTTGGAACACAAAACTAATAGCATGAGGAAAAGTCAACTGGAGGTCACTCTAAGTCAACAAAAGGAAGAAAATTTTTAACAATCGATGTGAATCATAAGACTAGATGCACCTCTGAGACCTCTTCCAGCTCAGATTCCAGCTGTGAATCTTTGATTGAAATGAAATCATTCTGTTCAGCTTCTCTCAGTACCCCAGCAGAAAGGAAAGAGAATTGCCTCTAAACCATTAGATTCAATAGCTTCTGGACATATGTCCCACCTTTTCT
Source organism: Sminthopsis crassicaudata (assembly GCF_048593235.1). Taxonomy (NCBI): domain Eukaryota; kingdom Metazoa; phylum Chordata; class Mammalia; order Dasyuromorphia; family Dasyuridae; genus Sminthopsis; species Sminthopsis crassicaudata. The sequence goes on from NC_133619.1 coordinate 512,916,252, forward strand.
CCATCCCCTCTTTTTTCAATGTCTTTGTCTATCATTACAGCCCCAATTCTCACCATGTTCCCATTTTCTTCTCCTTCTAATTCTCTTTCACATACACACACATATACATACCTTTGTAAATCTCATGTTTCTTACTAGGGAACCACTCTACCAATTCATTAATTTAGTCAGACATACAAAACACCATTTCTGAGTGCCCACTATGTATTTGGTGGCAGAATTAGTGGAAGGGAGGGGAGTGCAGAAAGATAGCCAATTAGTAACAGAATAGGGACTCAGATAGCCAATAATGTCAGGCATAGGACAGAGATAAATAGGGGATAATTTTTGCTCTTAAGAAGCTCACAGTCTTGCAACACAATCCTCCATTTTATTCATACTACTGAATAAAAATCTCATTTTCTCAAAGAAAACTTGCATGAACAAACTGAATGAATGGAGGCAAAAGTGGGGTACTGTAGAATTTAGAGTCTGAACACCTGGGTTTAAACCCCAACATGTGACTACGGAAAAATTATTCAGTCTTTCTACTTATTCATTTCTTATTTTCCTCACCTTATTTTAAGTGTTGAGACCAGAAGACCTCTATGATACAATGTTACTATATTTCAAGCATTGTGCTAAGTATTGGAGACAGATTCAAAAAGCAATAAATTCTCTGCTCTCAAGGATTTTACATTTTACCAGGGGAACCTAGCACATACAGTAAAATTGTTATCAAAGAGGGGCATTTTGATATAGAAAGTCATACTATGGTGAATGTAGTCCAAGAATGTATTGTTGATTTGATTATTATTCCTGGAATAAAGAGGCAGAGGAGAGGAATGAGTGTATTCTCCAAAATAATAAGATAACCAGACTGCAGTGTGATGGATTTGGGTGCCACTAGATATGATGAGCTCTCACTAATAAGAAATAAAAGTTTCCAGAGTGAGGACTGGAGTGCCAGATCTGAAATCAAGGCTGGAACACAGCAGGAAAATAGCCTGAGTGTGATTTGGATTCATTTCTTAACTCTACCATGAATTACCTGTGTGACCCTCACCAAGTCACCTCTCTTCTCCTGGCTTCCAGTTACCTCATCTGTAGAATAAGGAGTCAGGAAGTAAGGATTGGGTTAGATGATCACTACTAAGATCCCTTACAGCTCTAATGGATTATGACAAGAGCAGGCTGTCAAGATGTTTATAAAGAGGCTATAAATAAATCAGGACCATGGACAGTGACCAAATGAGAGGTTTTTTGTTGTTGTTGTTGGGTTGGTTTTTTTTTTTTTTTGGTTGTTGTTGTTTTGTTTTGTTTTGTTTTTAAGACTCCCTTTACCTGTATAATGAATGCTTCCTTGTTTCCTTCTGATTAAAGCCCTAAACATAGGTTTTAGCCTTATTCCTTTTTCCCCTCTTTGTTGATGTATATCTTGATCTGGGAATGCTCCAAAATCCTTCATCTTAGAAATCTCAGAGATAGAAGGGTAAGAAAGAATAGGAGGCTTTTACTGTCCTGACTGAAGGATAGAGGAAAAGTTGTATACCTAAGAAATATGGAAAAATCAAAAGGTCAGGGAGTTTGTGGGATATGTTGGAACAAGGGGAGGGAATCAGAATCACAGAGATAGTAACATTAGTTCACAAATATTCATATTGTTAAAGTTTTGTCTTTCAAAAACCCTTTGAAGTAAACTGTGAAACATAATTATCCTCATTTCCCAGATGATGAAGATAAGGTTGAAAAAGTTTAAGTGATGTAACCATAGTCACCAGAAAGTATACAAGTATAAAAGCATGGCATGGAACTAGGTTATTGGATTATACATACTAGGACCCTAGATTTAGGAAGATCATCAAATCCAACCCTCTCATTTCAGATGAAAAATATAGAGTTATAGGAATGCTAAATAACCTGGTCAGAGACATCCAGCTAATGAGAATCAGAGGTAGGATTTCAACCCATATCTTCCTAATTTCATCTCCTGATTCTAAGTCTGAAACTATTTTCTACCATTCTACAAAAAGAAAGAGATATATATCATAGGCCACCTAATCTAAAATCTTGACCTGAAGCAAGAATCCTCAGTCATCCTCCAGATTCTGTTTAAACACCATTAGTGACTGGGAATTCACTACTCCAATAATATAATGATAGAATTGGAACCATTGGGCAGCATATTTTAATAACAAGAGACCTTAAATGGCACTTAGAAGGCTTAGATTTTAGTCCTGGTTCTATGTCTAACTCACCATGTGACCTTGGGTAAGTGACTTCCCCCTCTGAGCATAATGTTTGAAATTTGTAATCGACCTCTAAATCCTGTCCATTTGCAATACTCTATGGCTCTAAAGCTAAATGGGGAATTGAGTGGTTTGAGTCCACTATGCAGGTGGATTAAAGCCTGGGAATGCCCATGGGAATCATGGACAGAACAGACTTTTCAACTACATTTTAACAGAAACCTTAAGCCCCAGAGGCCATTAAAGAACTGACTCAGCATCCTACAGGTAAAGAAAAACAAAGTCATCATCATACCATCCATCTGGCTTAATTTCAGATCCCTTTTTACTGCTAGGTGCACCCTCTAGCTACAGAGGATTTAACCTTTTCATGCCTTAACAGAGAATCTTCCCAGTTTCTCTGACCAAATTCTCCTTTCCTTGTGTCCAACCTTCTGTGATAAAGTCTCTACATATTTGGAACAAAAATGGTCCTCAAAAGCAGACATATAGTTATTGTGGAACCCAAAGGCAACAATATTACAACTTGGTAAGACCTTCCAGAGCCTGTGTCCCCTTTGAAAAACCAAGGTCCCTTACTTACAGCCATGATGAATTATTGGTGGAGAATTTTGGGAAAAGAAAGACAGTCTAAACATAGCACAGCTATAGATGGATTGAAAAAAAGAAAAAAATCATGGAATACATGAGAAAGAATCTTAGTACATAGAAAATGGAACCTAATGGAGCTTTGGAGATGATTGATTGCAAACCCTTGGTTTTGCAAATAAATTAAAATTCAAAAGAAGAAAGAGATTTATACAGACTAGAACTCGTGCTCCTGACTGCCAATCCACTTCCCCTTTACCTCTCACCACCTGCCTCTGTGGCTGGGAGAAACAAACAGATGTTGTTATAACAATTATCTTATTAATATCTTTTCAGAAAAAAGTCCCCTTGAGCTGTAGTCATACAAATTGGCTCCTTGTTTCCCCTCATCTTTTGTTGAGAAGTTTTAATTATTGGATTGACTTGGTGTGTGACCTTGGGTGAGTGCCTTCTCTTTTATGGGCCTTGGTTGCCTACACTATAAAAATAAAGGAGTTAGAAATTTTTGTAAGGATGAATGTTGAAAATTATCTTTGCATGTATTTTGAAAAATAAAAAGCTATTGTTAAAAAATAAAGCAATTATTCTTGTATATTAGGTCTCTTCCAGCATAAATGTTAATGTTCTGTGCTCTAAAATCTCCAACTCTAAATAGCTCCCTAGCTCTAATATTCTATATGCTAGACTCTATTATTCTAAATCCTGAAATTCCATTCTATCTGGCCACACTTGAGATGGAGGAAATCAAAAGTTAAAATAGCTATATAGACTAAATATGATTAAGGCAGTAATGGGATTCCTACAGATCTCAGTCTTGATCTAAAATGTGGGAGACCTATTGGAGAAAGAAGAAACTAGCAGGAAGGAGGCTTTTGTAAGAAAATGGAAAACCAAGCAGAAAAGTAGATTTAACTATTTCAATAATAATGTAATTTTGTCTCAACTTTTTATAATTACCATAAGGTTTGCAAAGTACTTTATTTATAACTGCAACAGGAATAGGACAGGGATTAAATTCATTTTATAGATGAGAAGATTAAGGCTCTTGGAAGGGAAGCAATTTGCCTAAAGTCACATAACTAAGAAATGTCAAAATAAAGACCTAAACACAAGTCTTCTGAGTCCAAAAGCTAAGGTCTTTTTATTACACTGCATATGCCTCTCAAATTCTATCTGAGGTTTTCTTCCTTTTCTTTGCCTTTCAGGACTTTGATGCTTGGTCACTCCAAAGACACTAGGGGTAAACTGCATTTGTCTTGCACTCCTGATACCACTAGTCCATGTCTGGCCTCCAAGAATTTCCAGTCTCTAGATCTTCTGGCCTAAATTCAATGGACTTTTCTCATTTCATTTTCCTTTGTAGCTTTTGATACTTATCAAATCGTCTTCTTTTCACTCTTGGCCTCGTTAATATTGTTCTCCCTTAGCTCTCTTTCTTCCTGTAGAAGTGGATCTTTCCTTTGCCAGATTATTTTCTGTCTTCTCTCATCTTAAATTGGACACTTTCAAGACCTGTCCTAGACATTTTTTTTTGTTTTTTTTTTTTTTACTTCACATTCTTTATGTCCATAATATGATGTGTTTATCTTCCCTCAAACATGGCTCTGAATGTCTTGTTCTATTAAGGATGTTACCATCCTTCTAGTCACCCAAGTTCATATCCTCAGTGGCATATTTTACTCTTAATTATCCCTCCTCTTCCCACCCAATTCCATTCAATGGACAAATTTTGTCAAATACATCTTTACAACATTTCTAGGATCTATTTTCTTCTCTTCATTGCCATGACCACCTCCCAAGTTCAGGCCTCATTCCTGGACTATTGCAATTGCCTTCTATATAATTGGTCTTCCTGCTTCTAGTCTCTTCCCTCTTATCTTTGTACAATGGACAAATCAGTTTTTCTAAGGTACTGATCTATCAAATCCTTGCTCTGGTCCAATAGTACCAGATTGAACATTTCCATTGGGATGTCCAGTCAACATCTCAAATTCAATACATCTAATGTCCAATCAAATGTAACCAATTCCTTTCTCTTAAAATAGGTGTGATTCTTAAACTTTTGTATGATGGACCACTTTGACAGTCCAGTTTTTAGAACTTTTTTTCAGAATAAGGCTTATTTTTATAATTAAAGCTTTTTATTTTCAAAACATAGATGCATAGATAATTTTAAACATTCACCCTTGCAAAACTTTTATTCCAGAATTTTTTCCTTTCTTCCCTCCACTCCCTCCCCTAAATCGCAAGTAATTCAATGTGTTAAACATGTGCAGTTCTTCTATTCATATTTCCACAAGTATCATGCTGCACAAGAAAAATCAGATCAAAAAGGAGAAAAAAGTGAGAAAGAAAACAAAATGCAAGCAAACAAAAAAGAGTGAAAATACTATGTTATGATCCACACTCAGTTCCCACAGTCCTCTATCTGGGTGCAGATGGCTCTGTTCATCACAATACCATTGAAACTTGTTTAAATCACCTTGCTGTTGAAGAGAATCAAACTATCAGAATTAATTATTGTATAATCTTATTGTGGCATTGTACAATGATTTCCTGGTTCTACTCTCTTGAGTATCACTTCATGTAAGTCTCTCTAGGTCTTCTGAAACCATCCTGCTGACCATTTCTTATAGAACAATAATATTCCATAACATTCACATACCATAACTTATTCAGCCATTCTCCAATTGATGGGCTTCCACTAAGTTTCCAATTTCTTGCTACTACAAAAAGGGCTGCTGCAAATATTTTTGCATATGTGGATCCCTTTCCCTCCTTATCCCTTTGGGATACAGTAGAGACATTGCTGAATCAAAAGGTATGCACATTTTGATAGCCCTTTGGGCATAATTCCAAATTAGTCCCCAGAATGGTTGAATCAATTCCCAACTCCACCAACAATGTATTGGTGTCCCAGTTTTTCCACATCCCCTCCAATATTCATCATTATCTTTTCCTGTCATCTTAGCCAATCTGAGAAGTACATTGTGATACCTCAGAGTTTTCTTAATTTGTATTTTTCTGATCAATAGTGATTTAATACCTTTTCATATGACTGGAAATAGTTTCAATTTCTTCATCTAAAAATTGTCTGTTCATATCCTTTGACCATTTATCAATTGAAAATGAATCGAATTCTTATAAATTTCAGTCAGTTCTCTATGTATTTTAGAAGCAAAGCCTTTATCAAAATCCTTGAATGTAAACATTTTCCCCAGTTTATTGCTTCCTTTCTAATCTTGCCTACACTAATTTTATTTGTGCAAAAAAGTTTTACTTAATATAATCAAAATTATCCATTTTGCATTCCATAATGTATACCAGTTCCTCTTTGTCTACAACTTCCTTTCTTCTCCACAGATCTGAGAGATATGTTATCCTTTGTTCTTCTAATTTGTTTATAATATCATTCTTTATGTCTAAATCATGAAATCATGACATCTTGGTATAGGGTGTTAGGTGTGAGTCAGTGCCTAGTTTCTGCCATATTAATTACCAATTTTCCCAGCAATTTTTGTCAAATAGTGAGTTCTTATCCCAGAAGCTGGGGTCTTTGGGTTTATCAAACACTAGATTACACTAATCATTGACTATTGTGTCTTGTAAACCTAACATATTCCACTGATCTACTATTCTAGTTCTTAGCTAGTGCCAAATAGTTTTGATGACCACTGCTTTATAATATAGTTTTAGATCTGGTACAGCTAGACTACCTTCATTTGCATTTTTTCATTAATTCCCTTGAAATTCTTGATCTTTTGTTCTTCCAGAAGAACTTTGTTATTATTTTTTCTAGCTCTGTAAAATAATTTCTTGGGAGTTTGATTACTATCACGCTGAATAAGCAGATTAATTTAGGTAGTATTGTCATTTTTATGGTATTAACTCAATCTACCCATGAGTCTTTTTATTTTTCCAATTCATTAGTTTTGACTTTATTTGTGTGGAAAGTGTTTTGTAATTGTGTTCATATAATTCCTGACTTTGTCTTAGCAGGTAGACTCCCAAATATTTTATATTATTTACAGTTATTTTAAATAGAATTTCTTTTTGAATGTCTTGCTACTGGACTTTGTTGGTAATATACAAAAATGCTGATGATTTTTGTGGACTTACTTTGTGTCTTACAACTTTGCTAAAATTGTGAATTGTTTCTAGTAATTTTCAGTTGATTTTCTAGGATTCTGTAAGTATATCATCATATCTGCTATAAAGAATGATAATTTTGTTTCCTCATTACCTATTCTAATTCCTTTAATTTCCCTTTCTTCTCTTATTGCCAAAGCTAACATTTCTAATACAATATTGAATAATATGGTGATAGTGGGAAAACTTGTTTCACCCCTGATCTTATTGGTAATGGTTCTAATTTATTCCCATCACATATAATGCTTGCTGATGGTTTTAAATAGATGCTATTCATCAATTTAAGGAAAACTCCATTTATAGAATAAGGTTTTTAAGTGCACAAAAGAAAGCATAGGATTATAAAGGAAATCAATTACACTGGCAAATCATTATTACATTTTAAAACTATACAACATTCATGAATCTGAGTTCAGAACCTTTCCCCCAAACCCACCCCTTCTCCAATTCTAACCTCTACTATATCTATTGAGGGCACCATTATCCTCCTACTCCATCAGTGTCATAGTAGAGGAGTTATTTTTGATTCTTATATCTCATACTGCCCCCATATGCAATTAGTTATCACATTTTATTGATTCAATATCCATAATATCTCTTAAAGCCACGCTTTTCTCTCTATTCACATGGCCACCATCTTAGATCATGTTCTCACCACATATCATTGATACTACTGTAAGCATTTTATAATTAGTCTTCCTTCTTCCAGTCTCTCCTCTCTCTATTACACATGATCATAGTTTCCTATGACATAGCTCAGTCTGTGCACCTTCTCCGCTCTAAATTATCTACTAATGATGGCTCCCTATTGCCTCTAGAATAAAATGAAAATTCCTTCCTCTGGTATTTTAGAACCTCTAGTCACCTCCACCCATCTTTCCAGCTTTACTTTTCATTATACCACTCCATATGTTCTAAATCCAAGTCAACTTAAACTACTCAATATTTCCAGACTCAACATTTTGTCTTCCATATCTCTTTGAATTACTACAAGCTACACCCCTCCCTTTTCAACCTATCTGGAACTCAGTCCTTTATCATTTTGACTTCTTAGAATCTTTTGTCTTCCTTTAAAACTCAACTTGGTTTCCATCTCCTCCATAAAGACTTCCCTAAATTGAAAAGCTAGAGAATATTTGCTTACCCATGTAAGTGTTAAGAATCTATATCCAGAAGAATACTAGTTTCCTAATGGCAGAAATTATTTTATGCTTGTCCTTATATTTCTAGCATCTGGTACTATTTTACATATGACAGGAACTTGTTGAATGCTTAGGTGGACCTAAATTAGCATTGATGAGGATTCCCTTTCCTAAGAGTGAGACAGCAGACACTCAAACAGCATAATTTTAAAGTAACTACAAATATATGCAAAGTAATTCAATATGCTGTAATTTGGGGAAAAGAATGCCAATACCAGGGAGGGGAGGAAGTACTAGTTAGGAAAGGTTTCATGCAGAAAATACCTGAGCTGCATTTTAATAGAAGAGAGACTTTGTGATCCATGATCTTATCACTATGGACTTTTCTTTCACCAGTGCAGTTCAAACTACACTCTCCCAGGAAAAGCTAGGTGGCTCACTGAATAGAATACTGACCCTGGAGTTCAGCCTCAGACACTTATTAGCTATATAACTCTGGGCAAGACACTTTAACCCTGATGGTACACTCTTCCATAGTCCACTTTGGACAATTTTTCTCAATGTCTTTCTATATCTGCCCCAGTGGAGATTGACCTAATATACTGGTGGCCTTCTCTGCCCTTCTTTTAATATTTCAGGAGCAGCAATGAAGTAGCCCAGGCATCTAGCTATCTCTTTCCCAACTTCTCTTTTGACCATAGATGGACTCCAGAAATCTAGAGTTTCATCAGTCATGGTCATAGATCCCAGATCTTCCTAAGCTTCTGTGAAAAGCATCTAAATCAGACTTGGCAACCCTCTGCTGACAAGTTTTTCTACACTTGACCAGGCTGGTTCTCAGATAGCTAGGTGGACAGAGCTAGGTTAGACCAAGGAAAGGTATCAGAGTAAGATCTTAAAGAGACATTACAAGTGCCTAAAAGTTACTGATATGCAGAAATGGATGAATGAATGAACCAAATGAACCAAACAATATTTGTCAATATTGTGTCAATATTACTTTAAGGTTTACAATAAGGTTATTGTGTCAATATTACTTTAAGGTTTACAATAAGGTTATTGTGTCAATATTACTTTAAGGTTTACAAAGTAAACTTCTCACAACAATCCTATGAAATGGAAATAAGAATTATTAATCCCATTTTGCAAGTGTGTCACCAGGCAGAGGGATGGGAAATGCCTTGCCTTTGGCTATACAGTTAACGAATGTTGGAATTAAGATTAATCCCAGTTTTTCTTACTCCAAAGCCAGTGCTATTGCCAATACTGATTCTTCAGGTCCTTAATAGTAGATTAAGGTATTATTATAGTAGATAATACCAATCCACACTATAATTCAGGGCTTTATAGTGCGACCCATAAATCTCTTGTACTTGGGCAAATTAGAGTAGATAGAGATCTGGGCCTAGAATCAGGAATTCAGATCTGGCCTTTGACACTAGCTATGTGATTGGGCAGATCACTTATCCTCTGCCTCAGTTTCCTCATCTGTAAAATGGGTATTATAATAATAGCACAGTTGTTGTGAGTCTCAAACAAGATATTTGTGAGGCACTTGGCACATATTAAGTACTTAATAAATGCTGTTCTCTTTCTTTTTCCTGTAATCAAGGAAATAATGAATAGAGTGCTCAGCCTAGAATCAATCCTAAATTCAAATCTGAATTTACTAGCTATTTGAACTTGGTCAATACAATTAATGTGTGTTTATTTCACTTTCTTCATCAGTAAAATGGAATTTAAAGTAGTATTTACCTTTCAGGATTGTTATAAGGATCAAATGAGATAATTGTCAGAGTTCTTAGCACAGTACTTGGCACATAGTAAGTGCTATAGAAATGCTTATTCATTTTCCTTTCTTTTCAGTAACCATACACAAATTCAGTTCTGAGCTAGTCAGGAAAATCAGTTTTAACCAGGGTGATTTAGAGTTCAGTTGCAAATATGAAGGAGGGCAGCAGGGAAAAGATTTGGAACAAAGAAACAGCCCATCATCCAAGAATGCAAATCTGCCTGTTGTAATGCTGCTATTTGTAAAATAAAAAGAGTGTCCCTCAAAGCTCCCTTGTCATCCAGAGGCACAAGGAGGCATTTGAGAAGGAGTGGTGAGGAGGGGCCAGCCCCTAGGACTCAGAAGCACAAGCTGGATTTCTTATAATGAATGAGGAACTCAAGTCACCAATGAGCTGGGGCCTGCTCAGCCCTGTCTCCCCAGCTTGGACTTGACTCAGGAGGAGAAGATTAAATTAATTAAGTAGAGGAAAAGGAGGGGGCCTGTCTGACCAGAGCAAGGAGTTAGGGAATAATTCACTTATGTAACCAGGGATTGGGGTTTGTGCTTGGCAGACAAGGCCCTCTCAGGCAATGAAAGCTCCTAGGGAGAAAAGGGAGAAGATGTGCTTGGCTTTGGGAGCCTGTTGTTGATTCCTCCATGTGGGTGAGAAAGACTGGAGGGAGTGAAGGGGGAAATCAACTGGTCATTCAGAAACATTCCCAACAGATCTGTTGTATCACAAAATTCACTTGCACATTTATTAAGCTCCTGATGAATGAAAGAACTATGCTTGGTGCTAGGGATACAATGAACCCAAAAGCATCTCTACCTTCAAGGTGCCATACTATAGTGGATGGGGCACTAAATAGTGTCTCCAGAACTTAGCACAGTGCCTGAAATATAGCTGGTGCTTAATAAACATTGCTTGATTAGTCAAACATTGAGACAGAATGAGCTATGTTCATATTCTGCCCTTGGTCCTTTAAATGATTCTTTTATCATGTCATCTCCTTCCTCTCATCAAAGTCTTCATTGAAGTTTCTTAGAGTCCTCATTTCCAATCTCTGCATAGCAATTCCCATGTCTGAATATAATATAATAAAATGTAAGGTAATATAATATACATATAAGAATACCTAGGCTGAGTCTTGGACGTACTTCCAGATCAAGCCATAACCGTGGTCTCAGTATGAGTCATTACTTTTGTCTAAAATTGAGTGATGATTTTGCCTACACACTGAGACTCGTACCCCAAACTGGGTCTTGCTATGGTCCCAGATGGAGCTATGCAATCCCTTACTGAATTCTACCCTTCCTTGCAGACTGAGCCCTGATTCCATTCCCAGGTTGAGCTTTGAATTCATCCTACACCAACCTCTGATCTTGGTCCCAGAGTGGGCTGTGACCCTGGTCCACTTTTGATTATATAAGCATATCACTAGTTACAAAACTACAGCTCAGAGCATCTCTCTAGTATTTAAGAAGGGGGCTTAGATGGGATGGGAGAGGAAGAGGAAAGAAGAACAGATCAGATTTGCCTCCTGGTTCTCAGGATATGTCATTCTAATCATCCTTTCATCCAGATCAGCATCCAACTGAGGGCAAGAGACAAGCGCAGAGCCATGTGCTCCCTAGCATACCAGCAGACAAAAGGAATCCTAAGCTGCTCCCACCCAAAGTCAGGAGTGGCGAAGCTCTTCCTGGGAGCCTTGGGACAGTATCATTTGCTGCAAATCCTCTGCAATCTGGGGAACAGGCAAGGTGACATCATAATCAAGGCATGAGCCTGTTCTCTAGGGAAACCTTCTTCTGAGCTGACCAAATTCATCCTCAGAAAGGTGGGCTAAGAGGCTTTGGATCTGGTTGCTCCATTACTTCACTCTAATTTCACAAAATGGTGAATGAGCCAAAAATCACTTAAGGGTATTCCTCAAAAGTATCTAATCTTAAGGCTAGGATTTAGGTCACACTTGTGCATGTTAGCACAGGTAATAAAACTGAAAAAAATACCTGTGTATCTTAATAAGCTGAAAAGCAATCAACAGTGGATGTAGCAGTCAAAGTAGTTTCTACTCTCCTAGGCCACATTAAGGAAATTATAGTGTCCAGAATATGAGAGTTGACAGTCTCACTCTCCTCTGCCTGAATCTTTTTTTTCTTTTTTTTAATTTTTTCCTGAGGCTGGGGTTAAGTGACTTGCCCAGGGTCACACAGCTAGGAAGTATTAAGTGTCTGAGACCAGATTTGAACTCTGGAACTCCTGAATTCAGGGCTGGTGCTCTATCCACTGCTCCACCTAGCTGCCCCCTCCTCTGCCTGAATCTGACCTCATCTAGACTGTGGGATTCTGTTCTAGGACTATATTTTGGAAGGAACTTGGGAAAAGTGCATTCAGAAGAGAGAAATTTTGAAGATTATGTCATTTGAGGATTAGGCAAAGGGATCAGGAATGTGAGACTGGAGGAGAAAAGATTTTTTAAAATTAGGATTGGGGTGGGGGAAAGGCACTTAAAATAGTTACTTATAAATATTTAAATGATTGTGATAAAGAATAATAATGAATTATGTTTATTTGGTGAGTTAAGGTTAACTAAAAGCTTTCCTCATAACAGTGTCATGAGATAGACTGTACCCATTTTATAGCTATAGAAACTAAAGCTCAGAAAGAAAAGTATATAGCCACTAGTAAGAGCTGCAATTTCTGACTCTAAATCCAGTGTTATTTCCACTATACCTGACTGCTTCTCAAGGGAGAAGTAATGAATTTGTCCTCTTGGTCCTTGAGGGAGGAACCAAGGAACAATGAATGAATGCAGAGACAGATAACAGCTCCATAGAAGGAAAAATGTCTCACCAGATATGAATGAGTTCCATATTATTGAAAATATGCTGGGAGAGCCCTGATGACCATTTGTTAGGGGTAAGAGAGGAAATTTATGCTTAAATATGGGTTAGGCTTGATGCCCCCAATGTCCCTTCTAGCTTTTCAATTTTTATTCTCTGACTTATTGTAACTGATAATGTCAGCTACTTAGAAATCAATCATCCCCACTTCTGCCATCTCCCATCTACCTGGCCACCATCCTTCCTGATCTTGTTGCCTCTTGTCTTGAATAATTCCACAGTCTACAAACAGTCCTTCCTGTTTCCAATCTCTTCCTGTATCATTCATACTGTCAGTTACATTTTATATTATCTTTTTCTTCTGACCTTAAGGAACAATAAACGCAATAATTTACAAATACAAAGAACAGGAAAGAACTCTGAGAGTGTGTGTGTGTGTGTGTGTGTGTGTGTGTGTGTGTGTTTGTGTGTGTGAATGAGAGAGAGACAGAAACAGTTTTAAGTGTAGTGGCAACAAAATTGCTGTTTCTTTCCCTTTTTGTTTTATTTCTGTGCATTTTTAAAATGTCTTATTTTTGCTCTTTTTTTAATATCTATCACTATCCATTAACCTACCTTATCTCCATCCCAAATCCTATCCCATTTCCAGGAGAAAGCCCTCCCTTGCAACAAATATATATATATAGTCAAGTAAAACAAATCAACACATTGGGCATGTCTGTGAAGGCACATTTCATTCTGTTCCTCTAGTCTATCACCCCTCTGCAAGGAGGGAGAAGGTGTGTTTTTTTGTCAGTCTTCTGAAATTGCTGTTTTAATCAGAGAAATGACTTTCAAAGTCATCTGCGCCCTGTAAATATTATGGTCCTTACACAAATTCTCTTGGTTCTGTTCTATTCAGTCTGCATCAGTTTCTATAAATCTTTCAATATTTCTCTGGCACCTTTATATTTGTCATTTCTTAGGGTGCAATAAAATCTCATGATATATATATATATATATATATATTTATATAATATATGTGTCTATACATACTATAATTTGTTCAAACATTCACTGATTGATATTCTTTGCTTCTCATTATTTTTACTGCAACAAAAAAGTTCTTCTGTAAATAGGGGTCCTTTCCCTCAGTTCTTGAGCTCCTTGGGGTATGACTTATAGTAATATTGTTGGTTTAAAGGGTATATTCATTTTAGTAATTTTTGGCATAGAGTTCCAATTTTTTCTCCAGAATAGTTGAATTAATTCACACTTCTACCAATGGTGCTTCCTGTCTTTCTACAACCTCTCAATTCATTGCTATTATTCTTTTTTAAAATCTTTACTAAACTGATAGGTGTGAAATGGAACCTCCCAACTCTTTTAGCTGCATATTTCTTATTGTTAGAGATCTGGAGCATTTTTCCATAAGGTTGTTCATAGTTTGTATTTTTTCACCTGAGAACTGTCTGCTAGTATCCCTTAACCATTTGGGAAATCACACACATACATCATATTTGTGTGTATACATATAAATATAATATATATATACATATATAACATATTCATTTATATCTTCAATATCATAACTTTATTGGAAAATTTTGCAGTAATTATTCTCCTCCAATTAATTGTTGCCCTTCTGATTATAATTGATTTTTCTTTTGTGCAGACTCTTTTCAATTAGGTAAGAATTCTTTCCCAGTTGAAGCTGTGAAAGGTACTTGTTCATTTTTTAATGATGTTTTATTTTTAAGTGTTCTATTTATTTGAAGTTAATTGTAATACATGGCATAAGATATTGATTTAAACTTAGTTTTTTTGCCAGACTGCTTTCGACTTTTCCTAGCCAAGTAATGTCCCTCTTCTTACGCAGGGTATTCCAAAAGTCTTAGTGAAGTGCAGCAGAGTGTATTGAACAGAGCATTGAGTTATGTTCAAATATCATCTCTTCATCTCCTATACTTACTAATTATATGGTCAAAGGCAAGTCATTTACCCTCATAAATCTATGTTTCTTTTTCTATAAATAGAGGTGGCAATAATAGAACTTATTTCAGGAGATTTTAATAATGATCAGACATGGTAATATACACAAAGTGCTATATAAATGTCAATATGCATTGTTATTCCTAAATCCAAACATGACCACATTTCTTCTCTTTCTCATGGCTTCATATGGACCATAAAACAAAATTTTTATGGACAGAATTAGAACCAATAGAGAAAAGTTACATGGGAGTAGATTTTATAATAAAAAGAAAAGCCTTCTAGTATTCAGATATTGTGAAGGTCCTGAATTGTAAAGGTCCGGTCGTCTCTAAATTGTCTTTGGGGACTGCCGTCTCAACTCAATCCCAGACTCGACTTTTCTTCCTCCAGAGAGCCATCCCACCTCTGTCCTAGAGTAGACTAACTCCTTGCTCAATGTTGTCTTCTTTTATCTTCCCAGAGAATGGGTGTGTGAGAACTCAAGGGCTTGTGGGAAAATTACTTTAACCAATGAACTTGCTTCTTTTAAAGGTTGTGTAAACTCCTTTTCATATGTAAACTCCTCCTCAGAAGTTCAAAGGGGTAAATTCCTCTTAAAGGCCTGAACCAAAGGTTCGAACTAGAGAATTGTTAAGCACCAACTTAGCACTTAGTAAGAACCTAACATCTCCCCCTTTCTTTTGATTTAAAACATAGGGTAATCATGACCTTGAAACATAAATCCATCAATATGGGAGGTATTACACATAATTACATAAATTACATAAATACATAGTAACATAGTAACATAATACATGCTAGAATCATGTAACAAATAACATGATCAAATAATCATAAATTGAGAATTTATAAATCTCCATAAGTCCATTGTCCATTAGTCTCATCTTGTGTTAGGAAATCCAATGATTCCTGCTGGCTTTAAAGTTCTTTAACAGCCTTCTTATTAGCCATGCTCTTTCAGTGTTAGATGTTTCTTAGATTTTCTCCTTTGTTTTGAGGTCTTTCTCTTTTTCTGTCTCTCTCTAGGTGCTTGTTGCCACCCATCTGTTTCCTTCTTCATCTGAAGAAATACAAGCAAACCCTCTCTCCCAGGCAGTTAACCTAGGTTAACTAGCCTTGAGCTGCCTTGGGATGGAATGAGTTTCCTATCATTGGAGTTCTGCAGACAGACCACTTGCTATAAGTGTTAAAAATGAAATTCATATGTTGAATGGTGGTTGCATGCAATGTTTCTGAGATTTCTTCTAATTTGGGAATTCTATGATTCTGTAATATCCCTTGACTAGATTTTTTTTGATAACTTCTGGGTTTTTTTTATAGCTTTTTATTTACAAAATATGTGCATGCTATTGTCTTTCTACCAAGGTTACTTATGCCTTCAGAATCCAATTCTTACCATGCAACAAGAAATTTGGTTTTACACACATATATTGTATCTATGATATACTGTAACATATTTAATATATATGGGATTGCCTGTAATCTAAGGGGGGGAATATAGGGAGGAAGGGGAAATTTGGAAAAGTGAATACAAGGGATAATGTCATAAAAAAAATTACCCATTCATATGTACTATCAAAAAATATATATATATAATTATAAAATTAATAAAAAAAAAAAAAACAAGATATGTGCATGGACAATTTTTCAGCATTGACATTGCAAAACCTTTTGTTCCAACTTTTCCCTCCTTTCCCCCACCTCTTCTCCCACATGGCAGGGTTTCCAATACACATTAAATATGTTAAAGTATAAGTTAAATACAATATATGTATACATGACCAAACAGTTATTTTGCTGTACAAAAAAAATGGACTTTGAAATAGTATACAATTAGCCTGTGAAAGAAATCAAAAATGCAGGCAGACAAAAATAGAGGGATTGGGAATTCTATGTAGTGGTTCATAGTTATCTCCCAGAGTTCTTTCACTGGGTGTAGCTGGTTCAATTCATTACTATATTGGAGCTGATTTGGTTTATCTCATTATTGAAGATGGCCACATCCATCAGAATTGATCATCATATAGTATTGTTGTTGAAGCATATAATGATCTCCTGGTCCTGCTAATTTCACTCAGCATCAGTTCATGTAAGTCTCTCCAGGCCTTTCTGAAATCATCCTGCTGGTCATTTCTTACAGAGCAATAATATTCCATAATATTCATAAACCACAATTTATTCAGCCATTTTCCAATTGATGGGCATCCACTCAGTTTCCAGTTTCTGGCCACTACAAAGAGGGTTGCCACAACATTCTTGCACATACAGGTCCCTTTCCTTTCTTTAAGATCTCTTTGGGATATAAGCCCAGTAGTAACACTGTTGAATCAAAGGGTATGCACAGTTGGATAACTTTTTGAGCATAGTTCCAAATCATTCTTCAGAATGGCTGGATGTATTCACAATTCCACCAACAATGTATCAATGTCCCTGTTTTCCCACATCCCCTCCAACATTCCGCATCATCTTTCCCTGTCATTCTAGTTAATCTGACAGGTGTGTAGTAGTATCTCAGAGTTGTCTTAATTTGCATTTCTCTAATAGTGACTTGGAGCATCTTTTCATATGGATAGAAATAGTTTCAATTTCTTCATCTGAGAATTGAATTCATGTCCTTTGACCATTTATCAGTTGGAGAATGGCTTGATTTCTTATAAATTAGAATCAATTCTCTATATATTTTGGAAATGAGGCCTTTATCAAAATTTTGACTATAAAAATGTTTTCCCAGTTTATTGCTTCCCTTCTAATCTTGTCTGCATTAGTTTTGTTTGTACAAAAACTTTTCAATTTGATATAATCAAAATTTTCCATTTTGTGATAAATAATAATCTCTAGTTCTTCTTTGGTTATAAATTCCTTCTTCTTCCACAGATCTGAGAGGTAAAGTACCCTATGTTCTTGTAATTTATTTATAATCTCATTCTTTATGCCTAGGTCATGAACCCATTTTGACCTTATCTTGGTGTACAGTGTTAAGTGTAGGTCAATGCCTTACTAGATTCTTGCCCCATACTTCATTTACCTTGATTGCCACCTCTTCAGGACTGGTTTTTTTAACCAGCAGAGGAAAATTATAGGTATGCAGATTTCAATTTAATATAAACTTGGCAATTTTATTATTGGCAAGGTAATAAGTTGCTTTTCCTGAGAGACAGGAAGAATGCTACACTGGAGAGATTCTACTTATTCTTTAAAGCTCAATCTAATTGAGTAATTGAGAGAAGCAAATATATCTATACCTTTCATCTGTCCAGAGAACTATCCCTTTTAACCATTTTTAAAAAGAAACTAAAAAAGTAGTTCCTCAAAACTAAACACCAGAAGACTAACAAATTCTGATATTATAAGCAATTTTCCATATCTATTTCTGCAAAGTAGGGAAAAAGGTACTTTTTGTTTCATTTATTCTGTGAGATCAAGTATGATCTTTGTCATTCCACAGCTTTGATTTTCAAATTGTTGCTGTTCTTCCCATTGCCATTTTAGAGTCATTTTGTATATTCTTTTCCTATTTCTGTTTGTTTCACTCTGCATCAGTTCATATAAATCTTTCTATATTTCTCTTCATTATCCATATTCCTCATTTCTAATGGGGCAGCAATGTTCCATTACATTCAGGTACCACAATTTGTTTAGCTCATTATCCAATCAATGGGCACCTCTTTTTTTTTTTTCATTCTTTACTATCACAAAAGTGCTGCTATATGTATTTTGGTATACATTGGACCATTTTTTCTATCCTCAACTCCCTTGAAAGATAAACAAGTGGGATTTCTGGGTCAAATACTATTAATATTTAATTTATTATTAATTTAATATTTAGTTACCTTTTTAGCATTATTCCTACTGATTTTCAGAACTGGTAAATCAACTCACAGTTCTGCCAACAATGTTTTAATGTACTTTTCTTTCCATAATTGAGTATTTTCTTCTTTTTTTTCCATGTTTACCAAGTTGCTGGTTATGATATAAGATCACTAAATTATTCTTATTTGCATTTTTTATTGTTGTGTTGGAGCAATCTAAGGATATAAATGTACCAGCAAATGTTTAACAGATTTCAGGAAAATAATTTTTTTAAGTACATGCAATACACTTTTATATGTAATATGCCATTAGCATTTAGTTTATAGTTTTCTTAAATTTAGGCAATCAATAAAAGAATAAATCAAGTCTTGATTTATAGCATTTTCCAATTTCTTAAGTAAAAATGCTTGTGCTGAAAATTTAACAATCAGTACTTGGGAGGGAGCATGAGCTGGCTGCAGCAAACTTTTGGAACAAGTTTTCATTTTGTGAACAGCATGATATTCTTCTGCTGAGGTCTGTTAGTTCATATTCTTTTGTTAGTTCATCTCCATTGGACCATGCCTCTTAAACCTTAGATATTTTTGTTAGTTTTCTATATCTTTCGGGTATTAAATCCTTATAAAAATACCCAGCGTAAAGATTCTTTCCCAATTTATAATACTACCTTTAGCTCTTGAAGTCTTATTTAACATAGCTGAAAATTTCTTGCTACAACCATGTTCCTGTATCTTCCCCAATTTCATCTCGTCAGAATTTTCCAAAGTCTTCAATGGGATGGGAGTATCACTTGTAGGCCTGCTCTTTTGTGGCAAAGTGAGTACTCTAAAGGTTTTAAAGGAAATTGAGTTTTTCTTTCACATAGAAAACCTGGAAGTACCCAATTTGGGAATATCAGAAAATCACTCTCAGAATGGTAGCATGTCTAGGTGGAAATAGATCTCAAGCAGAAGCTAAATTGGATGGGCTATAGATTGGTAGGATCCTGGCTAAGAAAGGTAAAAATGTGGCTAGACAAGGGTAAGAATAGATAGTGGTACTAAAATGACATAAGCCACAGTTTTGGTGGACTGATAGTAAACTCTCTGATGACCCTGGAAAGTCACCTACCCCATTAAAGATTTAGTTTACACACCTATAAATTGGGTATGTTGTTTGAACTTAATAAGGCTGTTGTGAGGAAAGAGCTGATAAACCATAAAGTTCTGTATAAATAGAGCAGTACCATGCAACATAGGTGTGGTTGAAACTGATGAGGATTAGCAGGGAAGGCTTATCCAGAATTAAAGAAACTCATCTATGAGCTGGGTAAGGTCAGGAAAGCTAAACATACCACATCAGAATCTCAGAATATGAATAGTGGAAAAGAATCCCAAAACCATCTTGTCCAACAAGGACAAGGAATCCCTACCATCATATACCAGACAAGCAGTTATACAGCTTCGTTCCACTCTAAGACATCTCTAATTGTTAGGAAGTTTTCTTAGGCAAATTTTCTTAACATCAAGTCTAAATTTGTCTCCATGGAGCTTTCCAAATATTGCTTCTGGTGCTTTCCTCTGGGACTAGAAGGACAAGTCTAATCACTCTTTCAAATGATAGTCTTCCAAAAACTTGAATAGAATTTTCATTTCCAGCCTTAGTCTTCTCTTCTCCAAACTAAATATCCTAAATTATTTTAACCTCTCCTTTTTTGTTTTGTTTTGTTTTTGTTTTAATTGTATCAACATTTTATTATTTCTGTTAGTATTAAGCATTTAAGTCTTTTTTTTTAAAATTTATTATAGCTTTTTATTGATAGAACACATGGATGGGTAATTTTTCAACATTGTCCCTTGCACTCACTTCTGTTCCAACTTTTCCCTTCCTTCCCTCCACCTCCTCCCCTAGGTGGGCAGTCTCATACATGTTAAACATTTAACCTCTCCTCATGAAATATTTTAAATCAAGCCCCTTTACTATTCCAGTTACCCTCCTCTGGATGCTTTTCAACTAATCAATTTTTCTGGTACCCAGAACCAAACTTAATGCATCAGATTGGGTCTAATGAGGACAGAGAACTAAAGGACTCCCTCTTCTTAACTTCTGGAAGCTGTTCCTTCCCTCGTGCATCTGGAGATTACATTAGCCTTTTTGGCTACTGTATCACACTTCTGATTCATGTTGATTTCACACGCCTCTAAAAACCTTAAATTTTTTTTCAAGCAAAGTGCTGTATAACCATGCTTTTTGTATCTGTACATGCAAAAGTGGTATTTTCTGACCAAGATTTTACATTTATCCCTGTTGAATTTCTTCAGCCCAATTTTTTAGATTGTCAAAATCTGTTTTGGACCTGGTTTCTTATCCATTGAAAACTTAATGCCATCTACAAATCTTATGAATAGTTCATTCATACCTTCAAGCCACACATAGATCCCTGAATGACTCCACTATTGACCTCATCATTTTGACATTGAATTGTGACTACATTTTGAATCTAGCCATTCAACTAGTTCTGAAGCAATTCAATTGCTTTATTATCAAGTGCACATTTCTTCATCTTCTCCACAAGAAGAGTATCAGATATTTTATCAAAAGATTTCTTAAATTCAAAGTAGACTATGTCTTGCACTACACCCTTCTTCATCTGCCAAAGTCACAGAATTTGAGAGCTGGAATGGACTTTGATAGTCATCTAGTTCAATCCACATATGAATGGAATCCCTAGTAAAACTAACTGACAAGTGGTTGTCAAGCTTCTTCTTAAGGCCTCCAGGGTGGAATCGGACCCATAATCTCTCTTTTAAAAAAGCAATCTCCTATCTAACTATGCTGTCTAACCATTTTAGTAGCCCTATCAGAAAAGGAAATAAGGTTAATGTGGCAGTACTTGGTCTTGATGAAGCCATGTTGTCTCTATGATCTCCACTTCCTTTTCTAGAGATTTACCAATCATTTGTTTAAAAATACATCCTAGAATTTTGTCAGAAATTGTTTACACCCACTGGCCCATATTTTACAGACTTTGTTCTTGTCCCCCCCCCCTTTTTTTATTGACACATTTGCCGCTCTCTGATGTTGTAGCACTTCTCCCAATCTCTAAAGTCCAATGTAATCGATAATGACTGAACAATTTGCCAGTTCTTTCTATTCCCAAAGATTATGGGGAGGGTGTTTGAGGGGGGTTTATGTGATCTGATTTTAACAAGGTTAAGAAAGTGTTCTTTTTCACCACCTAAGTGCAGCAGCACCAGAATTCTGGGTGAAGCTAGTGTCTGAAATCATCATGGAGAGTTAGAGGGAGTCAAATTCATGATCAGCACCATGGAGAGCTTCCAGTGAGACTGGTTTGAGATCAGAGCTTTAAAGAACTCCCAAGGAAAACATGAATTGGGCCAGCATGGTGAAGAAAGAGCTCCCAGTGACAGGGCCAAAGGGCCAGAGCCATGGAAAGTTCCTACAGAAGCAAAGAACTGAGATCAGAACTATAGTTTTCAAGGAAGATAGGATGTGATTTAGGCAACAAGTAGTTTCCAGGGAAGACTGAAATAGGAAAAAAATTATTATGGGCAGACCTTAGGGACAGACTTCTGAAACAAATTGAAAAAAAAACTCCTGATATACAAGGCCAATTCTGTCTTAGTGAGATAGATACTACTCGCCATGATCAATTAATGCATATATTCATAAAGTAATAGTATATCAGAGTTGGAAGGGATTTTATATAACATCTAAACTACCATTCCCAACCCCTTTCATCATTAGTGATGACAACATCTGAGAGAAACAGAAAGGTGCAGTGGCTAGAAAACTGGCTTCATAACCCAAAAGAGTTGGGTTCAAGTCCTACCTCCAACAAATACTGACTAAGTAAATTACTTTGCCTCTCAGAGTCCCCATTCTACTCTCTAAGACTATAAATTGCAGAATAATTGCCAATATGTATTGGTGGGAAAAGATATCTCCTTATTAGCCCTGGGCATGATTATCTTCATTATACTGTTGATGAAACTAGATTCAGGCAGCTGTAATTTGTCCATGGTCACACAACTAATAAATATCAGAGGTAAGATTTATCATAGAATTTGGAACTAAAGTGATATTATTAATAATGATAACAGTGGTATTTCTTCAATAATTTAAGAATCTAAAATTTCATCAAGGAGTATTTTCCCTACACTGACACTAATTTCATCTTGGTAAATGGCTTAATGGATTGTGGTGGTCAGGAAAAGTCATACCTTATGGCTATCTGTCTCTGTACTTAATTGTACTTGTTTTTAAAATATAGATACACAATCCTTTAGTAGACCCATTCTCAGAGTCTTAACAGTTTTGGAAGCCCTGTCAGAGCTTGCATTTCATTGGAGCTACCTTTGAAAAATCAGGGTCACTTCCATACAGTGGAAGAAGATTTTAAGAGATGAATGAGGAAAAGAATGGGGGTGGTGATGATGATGATAATGACATCCCACATGTGTATAACACTCTATGGTCTTCAGAATCTCTGCATCTCAATTTGCTTATCTGTAAAATGAGGAGGTTAGACTAAATGATCTCTCATGTCTCTACTTACTCTAACCCTTTGATCTCATGACTCCAAGACTTCATTCCAAAAAACTATTTCCAACTCTTCCTCCTCTGAACCTCTATAACATTACAAACATTTTTCTTTTATAATTTCCTCCTATTCTCTATCCCTTTCTCCCCCATCAAAAGCATTGTTAACTAGCATACACAGATGGCATACAGCAGAGTTTCTTAATGTGGGGTCTAGATTCCAGGGAGTCCATGAAATTGGTTGGGAAAAATTAAATATTTCTTTTCACAAACCATTACCTGAAATTTAGCTTTTCTTTTAATTAAATTTTTTTAAAAGTCATTATCCTGAGAGGGGTCCATAGGCTTCACCAAACTGCCATAGTTGTCTATGACACATAAAAAGTTAAGAACTTCTGGTTTAGAGACACAAGTTACCTCTATGTGTGAGGGAACCTATACCTGAGGTAATTCTTACTCAAAGTCTCATATATCTCTGATGGTAAAACTTTAAAATATCAAGTTAACTGTCTTAACAAAAATAATAACATCTAGAATTCTTTACAAATCATTTACCCCCACAATAGCTTAGTTAAACGAGTACAGAGAGGTGAATGGCTTACCCAAAATCACAGAAAAATATGTATCAGAGCTGGAATTTCAAATAAAATTTCTTGTTTATGAATCCACCAGTCTGACCATTACATTAGAGGAAACAGTCCAAGAAAGAGGAAGTAACCTATCTAGAAGATATCAGTGTCTAGATATGTGGGTAACACCAAGTCTTCTGAGTATATTTGAGACTCTTCTTAGATGTCATGTACTCCTAGTTCTTTGGTGAGGATGATCACTAGAGTCCTTGAATTATTTCATTTAATCTTCACTTTCTAAGGTCCTGCCCCATCACAGGAAGTCTCTAGGGAATCAAAGGAGGGCCTTTGACAATAACTTTTAGGTAAAGAGTGTGGTGGTGATGGTGGTGGTGGTGATGGGTGGGTGATTTAGGTTAAATCAGGAACAAGACGGTGGAGAGTATATTAAATGTATATTAAAATAAGAACATTGTCTCCTTTCACAGAAACTAGTCTTGCCATGGCCCTCCTAGAAATTATGGAGCATTTTGGTGTCACTGCCTGTTGATATATCACTTTCATTTCTATAACATCTAAAGACTTACAAAGAGACTGCCTCATAATAACCCTATGAAAGTAAGTGGTAAAATTATTGCTGTAACACGATGATCCTAGGATCATATTGTTATGAACAATTTTCTTGTTATTGTTGTTCAGTCATATACAACTCTGTGTGACCCCCTCTGGGGTTTTCTTGGCAAAGATACTGGAGTGCTATGCTATTTCCTTCTCCAGGTCATTTTATAGATGAAGAAACTCAGGGCAAACAAAGTTAAGTGACTTGCTTAGGGTCACACAGTTAGTAAGTGTCAGATTGGAACTTATACAGATAAGTCTTCTTAACTCCAGGCCCAATACTTTATGCACTCTGCCATTTAGCTGGTCGAACTGATGTCCAAATTGAGGAAGTGACTTGCCCAAGATCACACAATGAAGCAATGGATTTATACTCATGAATTTTGACTCCAAAATCAGCACTTGCCTCCATACCATACTGTCTCTCAGTTTCCTGCCAAAGATAATATTCAAGGCCCCGGACTCTGAGAAGATCATGTATCTAGGGTTATAAGTGATCTCAGAAGTCATTTAGCTTAATTGTCTTATTGTATTAAGACCTAAGTAAGTTCAGTGCTTTGCCAGAAGCCTCATAGGTGATAGGTAACAGAAGTAGTATTTGAATCCACTTTCTCTAATCCCAAAACTTTTGTACTAGGCACTCCCTCTTTTAAAAGTCCTTCCAAGGGATGTTAACTTCATAATATTTGTCTGCCACATTAAACCAAGAACTCCTTGAGGACAGAAGCCATGCCTTTTCTCTCAGAGCAGGTACTCCCTGGAGGTAGGGGCTGTGTAACTTGCTCCCCACCCTATCAAAGATCCTCTTCCTTAAAGCAGGAGTCATTTCTTCTCTTCAGTCAGTAGGAGTAGGGACCTAACAAGGAACCATAACGATCCAGTACAGAGGTTATAAGAGTACTAACTATAAGACAAGTTACATGTCAACTCAAGTAAAAATTTCATGACAATGAAAAGAATCAGATCCAAGATCAAGCAATAGTCAGAATTACTATTTCCTAAATAACTCATATAAATAATAACTGATGTTTTCTTCACCCTACACCCTATGGAAAATTGGGGACCCAAGACAGGAAGTGACATGCCTAAGTTACATGGGTCGCAAGCAATAATGTCATAGCAACAAGGAATCAGACTTTGTGGCCTATTAGAGTTTAAAGAGCCTATTCATTCTATGGCATTATTACTCCCTAGAGTCCTTTCACATTCACGGATTCCATTCCTGGGAGACAGTACAGAAGTGATTTTTCCCATTTTAGAGGAGGAATTTTTTTTCTAGCAATAATCATGCCTATTAGACTTCATAGGCTATAATATCACTAAGGAATAAATTGGAATTCCAGGACTCATTACCACTTTGGCCTCAGGGTGACTTTTTTTTCAACCGTGGACATTGTTAGAATGACAAATTATAATTATATAACACACACACACACACACACACACACACACACACACACATATATATATATATATATATATATATAAAATTATGAATTACAAGAGAGTTGGGAACTAGATCAATGAAAAGGCACTAACAGTAACATAAGGTGTGAAATTTAATTTGTTTGTGGAGAAAATCTGGAAAACTTGAAATTTACTGACTCCACCATCTTCCCCAAAACCTCTCACAACAATCTCTGCCTTTGCCAAGCCAAACTGAATCTTTGGTTTAATAGTACTGGATCATAGAAAGAGTCTTATCTACACAAACTCTTCATTCCATAGATGAAAAATCTAAGACTTATCTTAGTGACTTGTCCAGGACCATATATTAGTGATAGAGTGAAGAGGAGATATGGGTCTTTTAGCTTCAGAGCTAGTACTTCTCCCTTGGTATGACTATTGGTAGAAACTCTGCAGATTCAAACTCTGGCCTCATTTCATTGATCAGAATGTACTTCCAGACTGTGGTTTGGAAGGGAAGTTACTTTAAGGACAGCCAAGAATCTTGCTTTCAGGGAGCTCCTAATCTGGCCCTTACATTTAGCAAGCCCCTAGAGTGATGAAGAAACCTGTACTCAAGGAGTCCCCAGTCAGAGATAGCAAGAAAGGAAAAAAGTGGGTATCATGGCCCTGGGGTGAGGGATGTCTCTGTTCCCCAAAGCCAGGTCTCTGGCCAGCTGTATTAAAACTCTGGTGATGTGGAGGCAGTACTGACCTCAGCAGAAAGATCCCCCTTGCCCATCCATTCATCCATTCCCTGAGCAGATGCTGACAGTGCTCCTCCTGAGCCAGGGTTCATAGTCCAGCCAAGCCAAGTCCTGCCACCCAAAGGGAGGATTGCTTGTGGTGGAAATTTGGATAGAACTTAGTCATTGGCCTGGCTAGAAGAATCATTGCATCTTTCTGTTTTGTCCTGGTTACCTCGCTCCTTCTGGCCCATTTTGGTCCAAGTCATCATATCTCTCATTGTCTTAAGGATCCTGGGTCAGAGGTCTACTTGGTTTGGGGAATCTGAGGTCAGAGGCAATAAGGGAAGAGCTGAAAAGAAGATGAGGGAGAAAAAGAGAAAGAGAGGGAGATAACCAAGAAGAGAGGAAAGAAGGGAAAGGGAAAGGGAAGAGGAGGATGGGAGATGGGGCCAGGGCTAAGGAGAAAAGGAATACAGATAAAAGGATTGAGGGTATGAAGAAGAGGAGAGGGAGATACAAGGTTGTGGATGAGGAAGAAGGAGGAAAAAGGGAAGGATTTGGAAAGGAGGAAAAAAGAGGAAACGATGAATAGAAAAAAGGAGGTGGGGCAGAGGGAGGCTCCAGGAGTCAGCCTGGAATGAAGCAAGGTGAGAAGAAGAAAGAATAAGGAGAGATGAAGAAGATTCCTACACTGGGAAGAAAAGGTTGGTTTTAAGCAAGAGACCTGAAATTTCACGTAAAATTCATTCTGTTCTACTATGTATGTGCAAATGTCCATTCTATTTGGTGTTTCTTAAATTCAGAATAAAAATTAAAATTAAGTAGAAGAAAGTGAAAATGTCTGACTTAGAGCTAAAAGGAACTTCAGAGACCTATCCCAATTTCCCACCCATTGGGATACTTCCTGACAACATATTCTCCAGCCTGTGCTTATACACCTCCAGAGACAGGTAGTCTCCTCCCTTCCCAGATCTCCCATTCTATTGTGAGACAGCTTTTTAACCATTAGAATTTTGTTCCTTATACTAAGTAGAAATTACTGCTCTGTAACTTTCTGCATCTTTCAAGCCCATTTATTCTACTTCTGCTCTCCAGGGTCACACAAAAGTCTGCCTCCTCTTCTCCAGGATAGCCATTCAGATATTTTATAGCAGTGATTATGTCCCCCCCACCCCTATAAATCTTTCTTCTGCAAGACAAATATTCCTAATTTCTCTAGCCAATACTTGAATGGCATGGTCTCTAACCCTTTCACCATTCTTGTGGCCCAAGCCAGATGTGCTTCTGTTTCTCAATATTCCTGCTTAAATGTGATGTGCAGCATGGGTTATAATACTCCTGGTGTGGCCTGAGCAGGGCAGAGAAACACAGGATTGATCCTTCTTTTGTAGACATTGTGCTTCACACAGCCTAAGATCATGTTTGCTTTATTGTCTTTGATATCACAATGCTGACCCACATAGAGTTTGTTGTCATTCAATTGTTGACCCATGTCCTACTTTTTGTGATCCCATTAGAGTTTTCTTGACAAAGATATTGGAGTGATTTGCCATTTCCTTCTCCAGCTCATTTTACAGATGAGGAAACTGAGGCAAACAGGGTTAAGTGACTTGCCCAGGATCACATAGTCTGACATCAGATTTGAAGCCAGGAAAAGGAGTCTTCCTGATTCCAGCCCTGCATTGTGCCACTTAGCTGCCCCACAGTTTTCAGTTCACTAAATTCTAAGATCTTACTCACATGAATTATTAAGTAGATTTGCCCCCATCCTGTACTTAGACAGTTGGTGGGTTTTTTTTTTTTAACCCAAATACAAGGTTTTAACTTTATCCCTATTTCTTTTCATTTATTTGATTTAGTCCATTGTACTAGCTTGTTAGTTTTTTGGATCTTGGCTCTTTCATCAAGTGTGTTAACTCTCTCTTTCAATTCCATATCATCATCCATAATTTGATGGATGCATCTATCTCCAATAGCCTGGGAATGATTTTCTGCCTTTTTTTGTATCTTCATGGCTTAACATATTGCCTGTCACATAGTAGGTACTAATAAATTGTTGTTTCCTTGCTGACTTGTTTGGTTTTGAGTCCAGTCTTTCAAGCAATTCAAATCCATTTAACTATAATACCATTTAGTTCTTCTTACACCATCTTATTCACCACTTTATCTCGAGAATCTTTTTTCGTATGCCTTCAGGTACACTGTCTGTGACAGCCCCGTAGGATTCTAGTAATCCTGTCAAAAAAAGGAAATTAGGTTAGTTTGGAATGACCTGGTTTTTGATGAACTCATTCTAGTTCCTAGTGATCACAAGGACTGATTTCCAAGAGCTAACAAAAACATGCCTTAAAAATTCATCCAAAAATTCTGCTTGGGACCAACACTCAACTGCTGGGGATAAACAGTCAATTATAAGGAGTTAAGTGGGATATGAGATCACAGAGAAAAGTGAAGAAAAGTAAAGTTAGCCTGTATGATAGGGGAGATATAAGATGAAAACCTGACAGATAATAGGTTTTTAAGGATGAAGAAAATTTGGGAAGGCAGTAGGGAAGGAAATAACTTTTAAGGAGGGGCTGTGACCAAAGAGGCAAGCTGCCTGAAGGAATAGAAGGGGCTGGATCAAGGACACAAGGGGTTGGCTTTGGCAAAGAACTCAAGCAGAAGAGCCACTTAGTTCTCCAAGACTGAATCAGTTGAAGAAAGAATGAGGAATTATGCTGTACTGATTTGAAATATGCAGTTGAGAAGGAAAGTAAATCCCCAACAGAAAGCCTCCAGGTGTTTTTTTTCTTTTCAGTAAGGTATGACACAAAATCCTCTCTTGAGGAGGGGAGAAAGGTGATGGAGGTAGCTTTAAAAGAGAAAAAAGATTAGCAACAGTTCCTGTATGAAATATGATAGTCATTTTTTATATAGCTAACAAGGAAATTTGTTTTGCTTGACTATGCATATAGTCAAGGAATTTGTTTTCTTTTTCTCATTTTTTTTTTCAAGGAGATGAGGAATAGGAAGGAAATAAATTTTTTTTTTTTTTTTAAACACTGAAAAGAGAGAGAGGTTGGGAGATGCTACAGGTATAGAAGGTGTACTTTCAGATGAAGCACTGTAATGTTAATTTTATCTAATTGTCCTTGTTACAAAAGAACTCTCCTGGGTAGAGGTAATCAGCAAATGTTGATAATGTAAAGATAAAGCATATGCATAAGAGAGGGACAGACTGAGAGACCAAGAGACAGAAACAGACAGAGGGGGAGGGGAGGGAGGAGAGAGGGGAGCAAGGAGGGAGAAAGGGAAAGAGGGAAGAAGAGAGAGAAGGAGGAGAGAGAGAGAGGGAGAGAAAGAGAAAGAGAGAGATGGAGAGAGAGAGGGAGAGAAAGAGAAAGAGAGAGATGGAGAGAGAGAGGGAGAGAAAGAGAAAGAGAGAGATGGAGAGAGAGAGGGAGAGAAAGAGAGAGAGATGAAGAGAGAGAGGGAGAGAAAGAGGAAGAGGAGAGACAGAGATGAGGGGAAGATGGAGAGAGGGAAGGAGAGACAGACAGACAAACAGAGAAACAGAGAGAGAGAAGGAGGGAGAGAAAGAGAGAGAAGAAGAAGAGAGAGAGAGAGAGAGAGAGAGAGAGAGAGAGAGAGAGAGAGAGAGAGAGAGAGAGAGAGAGAGAGAGAGAGAGAGAGAGAGAGAAAGGAAAGGAGAGAGAGAATCAGGAAAGAGTAACCGAATTAGTGTGGAACAGTGAGGATCCTGATAAGATTGCATAACATAAATGTGTACTGTCAACATGATTATATGACTTTCTGCAGGGGTATTCAGCCTTACCCAAGCCGGAGCAGAGAAGACAGGGTCAAGGTTTAAAAGGGATGAACAGCAGAAAGACACGAGACAAGGAATCCAAGGGTACAGAGCAGTGTGAGGTTAACTGATTAATGAATAGGTTGAAATTTTGAAAGGAGCAAAAGTGAAGTAAGGGCATAAGCAATAAGCTGCGTAAGTAGAGAGGGGTAAAATGTGAAGAGGTGGCAGTGAGGTAGAAAATTAGACTTTGGAGGGTGAGGCACAGGAAGTGATAGGAGGACAGGAAGCTCCAGAGAGGAATTTCCAAATCATGGATTGCAGAGGTGGAACACTTATGAGTAGTAATGGGGTCAGAAGTATAACTATCCTTATGTGGGGCTGAAATCATGGTGATAGGGGTGGAGGTCCCTTTAAGATTCCTTTCTAATTGCCCAACCCCCATGGCTGACCTTGATTCACAAATCCT
This sequence comes from Sminthopsis crassicaudata, assembly GCF_048593235.1. Taxonomy (NCBI): domain Eukaryota; kingdom Metazoa; phylum Chordata; class Mammalia; order Dasyuromorphia; family Dasyuridae; genus Sminthopsis; species Sminthopsis crassicaudata. Next base: position 512,946,884 of record NC_133619.1, read on the forward strand.
GGTCAAATGCACCCTTTGAATATCTGGGCCCAGCCCCACCATCAGCTCAGCTTCCCCCCGCCCTCACCTGATCTGGGCTAACTGAAAAGCCCTCCAAGAACTTGGGGGTACCGCCCACAATCCCCTTCTAGGTATAAAAGAGCCAAGCTGGAACTCCCTCGTTGCAGGAGCCCTCCCCACCAACAAATGGTATCCTTCCAGCCATATAAGGGTTCCTGCCCACTCAGTGGCCACCTCTGGCCCTGGTGTCTTTCTAACTGAACTTTACATCCAAATTTCTACAATAAACCTTTTTATCAATCTAGGTTTTCGGGCCTGTAAATTCATTTACAGGGGACACTGCGCCTCATGGGATCTTTGCGCCAAGAAACAGGGTTCCCCCTTTCCTTTCCCTCATTAATGGGAGCTGAAGAGAATGATGATCTGGAAAGTCAGGGTATTTGAGGGGAGGAACATCCATATGTAAATTGAAATCTCTAAATATTATGATGGGGCAGTGAATAGAAGACCAGATGTGGAGTCAAAAGGACTCATCTTCCTGAGTTCAAATCTGGTCTCCAACACTTAACAGCTGTATGATCCTGGGCTTAACCACTTTAGTATGCTTGCCTCAGTTTCCTCATCTGGAAAATGAATTCGAGAAGGAAACGCAAACTGTTCTAGTATCTTTGCCAAGAAAACCCCAAATGGGGTTGTGAAGAATCCAACCTGACTGAAAACAATTGAACAAAAACTATTATGGCAGAAATTTAGATGGAAAAGATTTCTATAGCCAGGTATTGAATCCCTTGAGAGAAAAAAATTGACTTCCTGAGATAATAATGAACTAAAAATGCAGAATGAGACCCATTTTTTTGGAAATGCCCAAGATGAGAATTTGGTTTCTTGACGATTTAAATTTCTGATGTAATCTTTGTTTTCTTCACTATCACCCACAGTAAGAAGGAGATGGGAAGAGAAAATAAGTGCTTGTTAATTGAAGGATCCACTCATCCAATGTTCACTAACATCCTCAAAATGTCCAGAAAACAGGAAGATGTCCCTGTCCAATTGTGTGGGCCTTGCTGTTTAAAAACCCATGAGCAGACATGAATGAAAAGGTATTCATTAATTGAGACCTGCATTGTTGAAGGGAATACTCATGTTGATGAGTATTCCAGTATAAGCATAGGTGCATATTCAAAGACATGAAGTCTGTTCAGTTATGTACATGTATCAGTGGTGACAGTTAGGTAGAGCAATGGAAAGAATATTTTCTTGGAGCCAGGAGAACCTGCCTCAGACACTAGATGTGTGATCCTGAGCAAGCTCCTGAGCAAATAGGACTCTGGACTTCGGTATTCTCATCTTTAAAAGAAGGTATATCATAGGTCCTTTGTCCCGGGGTTGTTGTAACAATCACCCTTACAATGCTATATAAAATGTTCACTATTATTGTTATTATTGCATAACATTACAACTTCTTAATTTGCAGGTAGCTACTTTTATCTAATTTGCTCCTCTTAATATTCTTGTGAGAGCATTTTTCTTATACAAATAAAAGAAGTGAAACTTATAGATTCAGTCAGGGCCTCCCACCCAGGAAAGGACAGAACTGGGACATGAACCCAGCACAGTGATAGAGTGAAAAGAACACTTGACAATGAAGTCGGAGGATCTGGATTCAAATTTTAGCTCGAAAGCCTATTTAGCTTTGTGCTCTTAAGCAAGTCACTTAACCTAGCTAGGTCTCAGTTTCCTCATCTGTAAAATGAAAATACTAGACTAGATGGTCTCTGAAGTCCCTAATAGCTCTAAGTCTATGATATCATCTCTATGTAATGAAAACAATAATAATCACTAGCTTTCAGATAGCATTTAAAGGTTTGCTAAGTACATTATAAATAATACCCCAATCAATTTCAATTTTTTAAAAATCTCACTTGTGAAGCTAACTATCTATGCAGGTTTGAGTAAATCACCTGACTTGTCATGGTCATAACTTCCTCATCCGTAAGCAAAGGGGATTGGATTATATGGACTTTGAGGTCTCTTCATGGTCTAGTTCTGTGGTCCAATATCTGGAGTCCAGTGTTCTTTCCCTAATATAACTTAATAAAACAAAGCAAATTGGAGGAGGGCATGATCACATCTGGCTGTGGGGATAAGGAAGGCATCCATTCACCTCCTCAAAGGATGTTTGACCTATGCATTTACAAGCCGCAGAGAGGGCCTATTTCTGAGAATAATCCATTCCCCTTCCCTTGAAGTCACATCATCTTATCTCAACTTCCCTCTGCCCAATTTTTCTCATCAATAATGACTCCCCCCCCAACTGGGACCCAGATGGGTGTGGGTTCCCCCCTGCCTGACAGATGGGCTGATGGACACGAAGGCAGCTGGGCTTGCCCTTGATCTGTCCCTGGCTGGAGCAGCTTCATGGCATCTTTCCAGAGGAGGCTAAAGACCTTTGTGTATAATTTACAGCTTAACCATCTGGGGCTGGAGAAAGAAGTCCTGGGAAAGGCAAGGGAGAAGAACAGAACTGGGTAACTGGAACTGAAGCTGGAATTCAGGGAGGGAGTAGAAGGGGAACTGAGCAAATGCATGAGTTATGTGCCATCATTTACCTGACCCCTCCCCAAATATGACCATGAAGACTGATGGCCTTAGATTTAGAATCTAGATCTAAGGTGGAGTCCCAGCTCTAGCTGTGTGACTTTAGATAAATCATTCCTCTCCCACCAAGCTTCAGTTTCCTCCTCTTTAAAATGGGGATGGAAATCCTTGCCCTATTTCTCTTACAGAGTTTTTTAAAAAGTACTTGGTAGCTGTCCAAAGGGCTATGTAAATGTGAATTGTTATAATTATTATTGATAACAATTTAACAAACATTTGCTAAGCATTTATTTAAAGGTACATAGCCCAATGCTCAATGCTGGGGGACAGCCAAAGTCTGGCTAATATAGTCGGTTTTCATATAGCTTAGAAACTAGGTGATATGAATATGCTTAATAAAGTCATATTGGATCATACATACTATCTGTTATAAGGAAGGACTTCTCTGTGCAACTGTTGAGATGGAGGTCATGAAATAGAAATAATAAAATAGGAATAAAAATAATAAGGAAGAAAGAAAAGATCTTCACCGAAGCATTAAAAATTTAAAAATGAGAATTTCCTTAAATTCAGAAAAGGACACTGACAAGCAGGGAAATTTTGTCACTATCACGTTAAATTTAATACTTTAAAACAAACTAAAGTGATAGAATGTCAAAATTTCATATATCATCCTTTTTCTGTTCTTCTTTGTCAGTTGAAATATTCATGTTTACCAATGTTTGTAAAGTTCATAATATAAAAAGAGAATTTAAATTTTAAAATTTTTCCCCAAAGTCTTATAAATTATTGAGGCTTACAACTGCACAAGAAGTTTTGGGACAATTTGTATATACATATGAAGGTATTATTTATGTAGGAAAGCTGTGGGGCATGGTGAAAAGACTGCAAAACTGGAATCAGACATACCTGGGTTCAAATATGGGCTATGTAACAACATATTATTTCCCATTCTAAGTCTCCTTTTCCTCATTTGTTAAATGAGGAGCATAGCACTTGTATTCTTTACCTCATGAGGTTGTTAGAGAAAAAGTTGTAAGGTTTAAGGAGCTAAAGAAAAAGGGGCCATCACTATTGTTATATACACATATATAATTGATCTAGTGTCAGGAGACTTGGATTTAGACTCCAATGGGTCACTTATTAGCTACCATTTACATGCATTTTAAAGTTTGCAAAGCAATTACTTAGGCTCTCTCACTTAATCTACACAACCACCTATAGAGTTAGATAGTATTATTACTCCCATTTCATAGGTCAGAAAAAATGAGGCAAACAGAGGTTAAGTGTCTTGCCCAGGGTCACACTGATAGTAGGTAGGTATCTGACAGGATTTGAACTTGAGTTTTCCTGACTCTAGAGTCTGAGGCTCTATCCAGATACTTCTTAACTAACTAAAATGTCCATTTTTTTACAATGAGGAGATTAGATTGAATTTGTTTCTCACGTCTCTTCAGGTTCTAACAGTCCTATATAATATCCATACCATGTGTAAATACACACACACACACACACACACACACACACACACACACGGGCATCATACACCAAAAGTGTCGCTCATGCATTTGCTCAGTTTCCTCATCTGTAAAATGAGCATAATAACGTCCCTTTGTCTGTGTCCTCTCAGAGCTGCTGTGAGGTCTGGTGAGAGCCTCATTGCAAAGCCTTTTGCCATCACAAAGCTCTAAAGGAATATGAGCTGTAAATGCCAGGCTGCTCCAAGGATGTGCTGACCCCAGGTAGGGCAGCCAGAGCTAAAGACACCCAAGATAGGGTCTGGAAACTGAAGATGGGCATGAAGGCTCAAAGGTTCAGAAAGGGAAGATGTCTTAGATCATTGATTGTTAGAACTAAAAATCACCGTCTAGACCATCACCTTCATATTGACAGAGGAGGAAACTGAGGTCCCAAGAGAGGAAGGAACTTGCCCAAAGTATCAAGATGCTTGTGGTCTGGACCAGAAGAGAAATGGGTTCACTTGAGAACTGGAAGGAAATTAAGAGCAAAGAACACCTGGAAATAAATAGAACTGGTTACAAGGAACAACTTCCATAAAGGTGAACTTAGAAGGATGGGGAGAAAGGCAACAAAGAAAAGGGGGAAGAGTCCTGCATTTGGAGTGAGGAAGCCTGGGTTTCAGCTCCAATTCTGCTGCTCACCGACTGAGCATTTCTAAGTGACTTCATCTCTGTAATCCTCAAGTGCCTCTACTATAAAATGGGGAGAATAATACTTGTTTTCTTGATCTCACAGGACTACTGGGAGAGAGACAGACAGAGACAGACAGAAAGACAGACAGATAGAAAGAAGGGGGAGGGGGAGGAGAGAGAAAGAGAAAGTAAAAAAGAAAAAAGGAGAGTAAAAGGAAGAGGGAGATAAACAGACAAACAGCTTTTATTAACTACTGGTTCAGTTCCAGACACTGTGCTAAATGCTAGGGATAAAAATACAAAGGAGCAAGGCTCCCCTTGCCCTCAGGGAGCTTACTTTCTAAAAGGCAAGAGTACAACTAAAGGAATATTGAAAGGGGAGCTGGATTCACCCTTACCTTCTTGGGAATATTGTGGATTTGACTAGGAAATAGTGTGGAGATCTGAGTCTTGATAAGAGAAGACAAAAGTTCACCTACCAGTGACTGGGAACTTTCCACTGCTGTTGAGTTGTTTCAGTCTTATTCAATCCTTTTTGACCTCATTAGAGGTTTTCTTGGCAAAGATGATGGAATGATTTGCTATTTCCTTCTTAAGTTAATTTTACAGTTGAGGAAACTGAGACACACAGACAGGGTGAAGTGATTTGCCCACGGTCACACAGCTAATCTCAATGTAAAATTTTCACTGTGAGCATTTTACCTCAGAAAATAGTAATCACAACCAATCTAGACCTGGGTTTATTGTTTTGTGAATTGCCAGGACTTAAAAACATGCTGATAATTCAGATTAGACATAAAAGGGTGAGCATACATCCCCTCCTCTAGCCAACTCTTTTGTTAAACGTTTACCGGCACATCCCAGGAGAGAACCCAGAGGTGGAGTCCAGATTTCTGATGGAATGGATTAGATGGCCTAGTAGGGTCTTTCCAAACTCTAAGATTCTGAGGTTTTGTGACATTTCACCTGTGCCAAGTCATCGGAATAACTCTAGACTTTGAATAGGAGTTGCCTCGGTTGAAAATTTTGTTTCTTCTCCGGATGAGATAGCATAGATTTGCTCTTGAACTATCTCTTTATAGACATAATGACAATATATAGTATAATATAATATATTATAATGACAGTAGATAGGAAGGAGGGACTGGATTCCCTCCATGTAGGAGAATAGGAGAAAAGGTCTGGTCCATTAGGGGAAATCCCTCCTCCTTCTTGTTCCTATGGGTGGTAACCACAGAAAGCCTGGAAACCAGTAGGGGGCCCATATTGGGGAGCTTCCCCTTCACTCTTGACCCAGCCTTGAGGCAGCTAGGTAAGGCAGTGCATAGAGAATAGAGCCTGGAGTAAGGAAGACTTAATTTCAAAATCTGGTCTCAGACACTTATTAGCTGTGTGACCGGGGGCAAATCACTTAATCTTTGTCTTAGTTTCCTCATCTGTAAAATGCATATGATAATAGCACTCAGCTTCCCCAGGTTTTTGTAAGGATCAAATGAGATATGTACAAAGTACTTATCGCAATGTCTGGCACATAGGAAGTGCGATATAACTGCTAGCCACAACCACCATCATCATCATCATCTCCTTACCAAAAATTGCCCCTTGCTACAAGACTCAAGTGCAGTGTGTTCCATTTCCTAATGATCCTCTGCTCAGAATAATCATCAGCATTGATGAAAGACCTTATTTCCCTACAAGTTTCTTGCCTATGAGGTTTGACAGGCTCTCCTCTCTGTTGATCTCATAAACTGGGTTTTCCCTTGTCATATGGAGAAAATAAATAACAGCAGTCATGGGGCTGTTTATTTATTCTACTTTTCATGCATGATGTAAGTGTCCACATTAGTGAATCTGACCACAGCAGGTCATATCTCTTCTCTCAGACCAAGGACCTCTTAAGGTCAGGACCATATTTTCTCTCTATAGGACTTTGCTCATAGGACATAAAAAGGGACCGAATAATTCATTTCCCCAAAGGAATACTGGTTTCCTTGAGGTCAATATTGGAGAACTTCCAAGTCATTGATTCATCTGATGTCCTTCCAGTAAGCGGCCATTGCTGAGTTGGTGAGCTCAGTCATTAGAGTGCATTCCTAATGAGGATAAGTTTCCATTTTAGACAAGGTCAAGTAGCCTTAACTCCCAGACCCAGACTGAATCTGGACCCTGACCCTTCTTCCTGATCATAATGAGCACCTGATCCTCCTTTGAGCCCTGACACCAGCCCCAGTTCAGTCAGTCAACAAGTATTTATTAAGCACACCTACTATGTGCCAGGCACTATGCCCCAGAATGAACCCCTACTCTGCTTTCAGATTTAATCCTCAGTCCTACTCCAAGCTCTAACCAATTGGGAAGGTGGACTGGTGACTCCTAAGGTTCCTTTCTGTCTTCAGGTTCTATGATTCTTCAAAGATAATAACAGAGCAGGGAGCCTGGAGCCAGGAAGACTTGCTATGATTCTGGGCAAGTAACAACCCCATTTGTCTCAGTTCCTTATCTGTAAAATCATCTGGAGAAGGCAATAGCAAATCATTCCAGTATCTTTACCAAGAAGATCCCAAAACATTTCACAAAGAGTAGGACATGACTAAAAAATGACTAAGCAATAACACATTTGTAAAAATTTTACCATTTTAAATGTTCTTTATAGTAATCATCCCCTTTCACCCAAAAGTCAGAGAAGCATGTGGAACTAAAGCGGATGGGGTTGAGTTTCAGAGTCATGAAACAGAAATTATAGGACAGAAGAAACTTAACACATAAAACATCAGATCATCCAAAATTAGAATACAAAAGGTTAAATGGACTCTAGAATATGGAATTTTAGGGAAGGAAAGAACCATAGAGACCACCTCGTACATGCTCCATATTTGCTAAAGGAAGGAACTGAGGCCCAGGTGGGGTAAGTAACTTGCCTAAAGTCACACAAAAAGTTAAATCAGTAAAGGTTGGTGTCTTTGTCGCAGAATGATAAATAATAACCTAGCTGTGGCCCTGACTGTTCCCTGGCCTAAAGCCCGGGGTCCTCACTCGTCTTAGGGGCTGTCAGCTTTGTTTCTCGATTACATGAGAAGCAGGCATTTTGAATCCAAGGCTCCAGAACCTCAAGGTTGAAACAGACTCCAGAAGGGTCTTCCAGGCTCCTCTTGAAGACCTCCAGGATGAGAAACTCACCATCTCCCATTCCACTTAGCAGACAGTGTGGTTAGGAAGCTTTTGTCTTATATCAAGGAGAGATCTGAGCAACTTTTCCCTATGGTTTCTAGTTCTATCCTGTGGGACACGGTGGAATAAATAAGTTCTATCCCCATGACAGCCCTTCAGATATCTGGGAACGATGACCACAAGTACTGTACATGGGCTTATTATTGCAGGAATTTATCCTAAAGGATTTGTACTTCCTGCCGGACAGAATTTATCTTCAAATTGGCTTGGAAAATTGAAAAGGGAGGAGTGAAAGGTGTGGGTCTGTGTATCTGTGTCCCTATGTGTTTCTGTGATTGGATCGGGGTAGTCTCTGCTGTGTGTGTGTATCTAAACATGTGTATTTTTATTTATTTATTTTTGCTGAGGCAATTGGGGTTAAGTGACTTGCCCAGGGTCACACAGCTAGGAAGTGTTAAGGCCTGAGGCCAAATTTGAACTCAGGTCCTCCTGACTTCAAGGCAGGTGCTCTATCCACTGCCCCACCTAGCTGCCCCATATGTGTGCGTGTGTGTGTGTGTGTGTGTGTGTGAGAGAGAGAGACTATGACTTTTCTATGGATCTCTATGTCTGTTATGTCTATGGATAGCTGTGATGTGTTTAAACAAAACAAAAGCTAAAAGCAAGGATCCTGAGTCTCACCACAGCCTGATTCTGTGAATCAGAAAGAAAGGAGAAAAACTAACAATGTAGCAATTGAAGAGACCTGTATCCCTTTCCTGGGAGATGAAATATGTCAATCTTGAAAGGAGGCAGTAGAATACGGGAGGGAGAAGACTCCAGAGCAGTGAGGAAGCTGACACTGTAACACTAATTTCTCGTTCCCTTCCCAGAGCCCTTATTTTCTTACTGAATCCCTATTTTTTTCTCCTTACCTAAAGTATCTGCCCTTCCAATTCTCTTGCACACACTGCCAAAGTAATCTTTCCAAAGCCCAACTCTGAGCTCAACAGTCCTCTGCTCAAATATCTTCAAGGGTTCCCCATTACCTAAAAGAGAAAGTGCAAATTCCTTTTTCTGGCATTCAAAGTCATCCATAATCTATTGACTTTGCAATCCATTGCATGTAGAAAAAAGGAAAAAGTGCAGACACTTGGGGTTTTCGAAGATAGAAGGGCCATTAGAAATAGAGAAATTGGAAGGAGGGGAAGATTTAGGGAGGGAGATGATAAGTTCAGTTTTGGACATGTTGTGCTCAAATTAGTGAAATGTCATCCAGGTGGAAATATCCAGAAGATAACTGAACAGTCTGTGTTCTAAGACCCCTTCCAGCTGTGACATTATATGCTTTAAAGCCCCTTCTAGCTCTGACATTCTCTATTCAAAGGTCCCTTCCTCTCTGATATTCTATATTCTAAGGGTCCTTCCCTCTCCAGTATTCTGTTTTCTATTCATCAAATTGTTTTTGAAAGAGACCCAATTAAGATACAGTGAGGAGAGGTCACCTCAATTGGAAGCATAACTATTTTCAGGAAATTATAATGCAATCTCTCTCTCTCTCTCTCTCTCTCTCTCTCTCTCTCTCTCTCTCTCTCTCTCTCTCTCTCTCTCTCTCTCTTTCTCTGTCTCTCTCTCTCTCTGTCTCTCCCCCTCCCTTTTTTCCTCCTTCCTTCTCCCTTTCTTTCCTTTCTCCCACTTTATCCTTTAAGGCAGAAATTGGCCAATTCTAGGACCCAGTGTCATTTGATATAAATCCAGGGAATCCATTTAAGGGCCCCAATAATTCTGATAATATTGAATTTGTTCATGCTCCATTTCCTATAGGTCAGAAAAGACCCCCATCCCAGAGGATTCTTTGGTGGAAATGCCAACCATCAATTTGTTCATCAACCTATTTATGCTGAGTGCCAAGCATGTACCTAGCCTCTGGGCTTGACCACTTTGGTGGCTACATTGTCCTTCCTTGGGGAATTCTGGTTAAAGAGACAAGAATCATGCAATTAAGCAATTATAGGGCACAGTAAGATAGGTTTAAAACCTAAACTGTGTTTTGCATTCAAAAAGCTGCCACAACTTGAGAAGGGAAAAAAGAGCAATCTTTGAAGACCATGATGACTAGAAGGAGGGAGCCAATTATCGCAGTACAGAATTTTAGAGTTGGAAGGAACCTTGGAGGTCAATTACTCTACCACATATCTGAACAAATATCCAATCTAATAGCCCACTGTCCTATTTCTCCTCCGCCCCACTCAGATCACAATTGGAGAATTGGAACAAAGACATTCAAGCTACAAACAAGATGGGAAAAAGACTAGAGAATATGCCATTTGAAAATCTGTCAAAGCAGCTGGGACTGTTGAGCAACAAGAAGACTCAAGGGAATATGATGTCTATCTTCAAATATTTGTAAGCCTGTTATGTGAAAAAGAGATCTGATTTATTCCTCCTGACTGGACATGACAATACTGGGAGAAATGGGCAAAAATTACACTGAGGCAAGTTCCTTTTTATTTTATTTTATTATTATTATTGTTATTTTTTTATTATTATTATTATTTTTTTGCTGAGGCAATTGGGGCTAAGTGACTTATCCAGGGTCACATAGCTAGGAAGTGTTAAGTGTCTGAGACCAGATTCAAACTCAGACTTCTCCTGACTCCTAGTGAGGGGATGCAAATTTCAAACTTTTCCTAACAACCAAATGGACAAACTTAGAGGTAATAAATATTCTCACCCTCATCTTCAAGCAGAAGCTGGATGAGCACTTGTCAGGGATAATTCTTATGAGTTACAGGTTTGACTAAAGCAGGGATTCTTTTTGATTTTTGAGGAAATTTGGGGTTAAGTGACAGTAACTATCTGAGGCTGAATTTGGATTCAGATCCTCCTGATTCAAAGATTGGTACTCTATCCTGGTTGCCCCTAGAGCTTGGGTTATTAACCAGATGAAGGTGAACTTGGAATTTTTTACCTTTTATCATTGTATTACAATTTTTGGTTTTCTTTGTAATCCTGTATATTTTATTTTATACACTCAAAAATATGATTTGAGTCCCCTAAGTTTTATCTGATTCCTCAAGGATCGAAGACAGACACACACAAAAAGGTTAAGAATCCCTGATTTAGACAGCTTCCTTCCAACTTAGAGATTCTGTGGTTCTAAACAGTTAAGTGACTTGTCCAGGGTCCCACAGCTAGTAAGTGTCAGAGCTCAAATTCAAACCCAGATCTCCTGAGTCTTAAGTCCAGTTCCTGATACCTTCCTTTATAAAATTACCTTATAAAGTATATATTCTGTGAATATCTTATATGTATATATATATAATATATGTATGTTTGTACATGTCTCCCTATTAAAATAAGAGCTGCTTGAGAGTAGGGATTACTTTTTCTTTGTATTCCTAGTACTTAGCACAGTGTCAGTCATATAGTAGATGTTTAACAAAAGTTAATTGATTGATTGATTGTTCTGATCATGGAATAGTATAACCTTAAAATCAAGGAAGGGGAAAAAAGGAGAGAGTCCAGCACAAAAGTGTCCAAATGTCTTCCTTCTTCTAATCAAGTTAACAAACATTTATTAAATGTCTACAATGTGCCAGATCTTGTGCTAGGCCCTAGGGATACAAAGAAAGAACAAAAAATAGTACTTTTCTAATCTTCTTTCTGGCTATCCCAGGCCAAAAGAAGGAGCATCTCACTCCAGGAATTTCAGTTGAAAGAAGTGGGATGGTTATCATAGGAAAAAAGACTTTACTAGAGACTTGGTACTACCTCCCAATATCAGAAGGGCTGTCCCTAGGTAGAGAAAGCAAAGATGCCCTTTTCCCATCCCCTGCCCCAGAGTAGAGCTACAACCAATGATGGAGGGTAAGACAGATAGTAGGAAGGATAGGATATAGTGGCAAAAGTTCCAGATTTGAGTCCAGATTTTGTCATTTCTATATATGTGATATTGGAAAAATCACCTTCTATCTCTGGGCCTCAGTTTACTCATGTATTAAATGACAGGATTAAATGACTTATGAATGAATGAATTTATCTCTAAAGTGTTTTAAGGTTTAAATTCCATAAACATCAGAATACAGAGCCAAGAAGGACCTTAATATTCAGCTATGTTCAAAGTCTTTCATTTTACAGAAGAGGAAATTGAGATACACAATGATTAAAGAAATGTTCACTCTCATTCTAGTTGAGGCCCTATTTACCTTTTGTCTGGACTATTATAGTAGCTTGCTAAATGGTCTTTCCTTCATCAATTCTCTCTCCACTCCAATTCATTCTCTTATCAGCTGACAAAGTAGTTTTTCTAAAGCATTGATTTGACTATATTATCCTCCCTCCCCTTACACACAAAAATATATATCCCCCCATCTCACACACACATACACACACACACACTCAATAAATCCAAGAAGCTCCCAACTAACCCCAGGACCAAATGTTAACTTTCTTGTTTGACATTTAAAATTTCTTAAAACTTGGCCCTTATGGAAGCAATAAATTGGGGAAACATTTTTATATCCAAAGGTTCTGAAAAAGGCTTCATTTATAAAATATAGAGAGAATTGATTCAAATTTATAAGAATTCAAATCATTCTCCAATTGATAAATGATCAAAAGATATGAACAGACAATTTTCAGATAAAACTATTTCTAGTCATATGAAAAGGTGCTCTAAATCACTACTGATCAGAGAAATGCAAATTAAGACAATTCTGAGATATCTCTACATACCTCTCAGATTGGTGAAGATGACAGGAAAATATAATGATGAATGTTGGAGGGGATGCGGGGAAAACTGGTGCACTAATACATTGTTGGTGGAGTTGTGAAGGGATCTAAACATTCTGGAGACCAATTTGGAACTATGCTCAAAAAGTTATCAAACTGTGCATACCCTTTGACCCAGCAGTGTTACTACTGGGCTTATATCCCAAAGCGATCTTAAAGGAGGGAAAGGGACCTGTATGTGCAAGAATGTTTGTGGCAGACTTCTTTGTAGTGGCCAGAAACTGGAAAATGAATGGATGCCCATCAATTGGAGAATGGCTGAATAAATTGTGATATATGAATGCTATGGAATATTATTGTTCTGTAAGAAATGACCAGCAGGATGATTTCAGAGAGGCCTGGAGAGACTTACATGAACTGATGCTGAATGAAATGAGCAGAACCAAGAGATCATTATATACAGCAACAACAAGATTATATGATGATCAGTTCTGATGGACGTGGCCATCTTCAACCATGAGATGCTTCAAACCAATTCCAATTGTTCAGTGATGAAGACAGCTATCTGCCCGCATGGAAACTGAGTGTGGTTCACAACACAGCATTTTCGCTCTTTTTGTTGTTGTTTGCTAGCATTTTATTTTGCTTCTCTTTTCTTGTTGTGCACACAATAATTGTATAAATATGTATACATATATTGGATTTAACATGTATTCCTACCATGTTTAATATATATTGGACTACTTGCATCTAGGGGAGGGCGTGGGGGAAGGAGGGAAAAATTGAAACATAGGGTTTTTTGAGGACTAATGCTGAAGAATTGTCTATGCATGTTTTGAAAAATCAAAAGCTTTAATAAATTTTTTTTAAAAACTTGGCCTTTCTTAACTTTCTAGTCTTCACATCCTAATTAATTCCCTCTAAGAGCTCTTCCTTCAAGTCTTTGTGGACTATTTGCTATGTCATACACACAATACTCCATCTCCTGCCACTATGCTTTTGAATTTGCTGGTCCCCATACCTGGGATGCTTTCCCTTCTCATCTCCACCCCTCGAGGGTGAAGAATCAAAAAATCAGCTTGAATTTTGCCTTCTACAGGAGGCTATTCATAGTCTCTCCAGGGGTTACAGTCTTCACTCTAAGATTATTTCTATCCCTCTGCATGTTCCTTATATATTATTTTTTAACGATATGTCTCCTTCATTAGAATGCAAACTCCTTGAGGACAGAAATGACAGTTTATTAGGATTGCTTTAGATCACTGAACCACTGAGAAGAACCAAGTCTTTC